>NC_060071.1:95853408-96156438 GCF_922984935.1 Meles meles | reverse complement strand
TCAAATCCAACAGTATATTAAAAGAAGCATTCACCATGATCAAGTGGGATTTATTCCTGGGCTGCAGGGGTGGTTCAATATTCACAAATCAACCAACATGATACACCATTTTAATAAAAGAAAAGAGAAGAACTATATGATACTGTCAGTAGATGCAGAAAAAGCATTTGATCTCCATATCATATAATTTAGAAATTTTGACAAATTATTTCAAAATTATGAAAAGATAAAGAGAGAATCAGTTCAGGTAAGATTCCATGTTCTGGAAAGCTTTGTACAAACCAGGATACATATAAAATCATGTATCATCTTTGTCTTTAATAGATTTTAATTTATATCTATAATTATTTTCTTCAAAATCACACTTCACACTTACCAATAAATAGCTTATTATAATAGTGGTTATGAAAATCCATGTAGTGTGAGAAAAAGAAATACATTTGAGCAAAAAAGTTAGTTAATACAATGAAAAGAAAAAATTATTTAGTCTATTACTGGAAATATGTAATGTGATATTTTAATTTCATATTGCATTCTATGTATTTTCTAACCTGTGGGAAAACAATTTGATTAATGTCGAGATAGTAATTTGAAAACAAAATTAACTGAAATTGATTCTCAAAATTGTCATACTGAAAAAGATTGACTACACTCCCTAATTTTACCTTGATGTCAACAATATATTATTAAAAAATTTTTGCCATTTGTAACCCCAAAATGATACCTGAAGAGATTTCATAACAGGGAAGGATGAAGTTAGTTTTTTTTTTTGTCTGTTTTTTAAATTATCTAATAGAGAAAATTGATTTTGAATGTTTATATATACTTTCAGTGACAAAATACATTTCCTAAAGATGAAAACTTAACATAATTTCAAAATCTGTCTTATTAAAACTAAATGATAAAAATAGAAGTGAATAAAATTCTTAGTTAATAATAAAATAATGAAACCACATTGTGCTGAAATGGCAAGAAAAATTTCTTCCTGTTCTGTCTCATGGGAATTTTTAAAATTGCTTCATTAGCTAAATATTTACAAACAATTTAAATAGCTTAGAATCAATTTGTAGTAAAATATTAAAATAGCAAGAAATTCTGAACAATATGCAAACCTACTGTGCTGACAAAAATAAATAAAATATTCTGTGACCTTGACAAATCATTTTTTCTCAATTAGGTTCATCTGTGACAAAATATGAGCCAAGAGGTTTGGTCACACGCTGTAATTACTGGGGTTTAGAAATTGATGGTGACTTCACAGTTATAACTTAATTGAGCATGTGGCAATCACCTGCAAGAACACATGCTAATTTAACTTAGAAAATTCAAACTTTTGGTGAATTAATCCTGTTTAAAAGTGTATGTATGTGTGTGTGCATGTTTTATTTTCTTTTTAACATGTCCTATTAGAGAATATTGCCCCATTGTTCATATGAATAATTAACAAAAAAGGTAGTATTCAGTCAAATACTAGATTCAGTCAAATAATAGATTACTTACAGATACTGGTAACTCATCAGTTGAGATTAACAATACAAAACAAATTTCCTATAGTTTTTGAAAATCCTCTTGTCCTACCTTAATTGGTTCTTTTGACTGAATATTATATCATATAAGTGAAATTAGAGTAAATATAAAGAACTTCACATTGAAAGAGTAAATGTGTACATTTATAAATATATACATAATAAAATAAATGTTGCTGGTGAAGCCAAACTTTGTTTTCTGAGAAATTGAAGATTCATACTAAAGAAGGTCTAAATCCAGAGTTTTCTGGTCTTTTTTTTTCCTATTAGAATAAAAATATAATCTTTCTGAATGTCAAATCAGAGTAAAGTTATTTTTAATAATTTCTGAGAGAAAATGGTAAGAACGAATAAATCACTTTTTTTTGTTTGAGGGAAAACTCTTGTGTAATTGAGCTGTGAGCTGAATTAGTTTTGTTTGTTCAATTTTATATAGAACACCATTTTTACTAAAATGATAATGTATGCTTATTCAGATTTGGATTTTGGCATGTATTTTCTAGAAAATGACTGAAGTGCATCATTTGCAGGAATATAATTGGCACTTTTTGTTGCCAGTAATAAAATTTGAGCGTTAAAGTGAAAATTAAAATTTTGGAAAACATAAATGGCACTGAGTACTTGGAAGCTTACCAATTCTTAAATTGCCTTAAAATGAGATTATCATTGATTTTAACAAATATGATTATTTATATTGAATAACAATTATGTTAGTATATGAAAGCTTTGTATAACTCAATGAAGTGATATTTTCCAAATGACCGATGCATGTTGCTGGATAATAACATAGGTTAAAGATCCATTGAAAGTGCAAGATAGACTGATAAGTTACAATTTAATAGACTCTAAAATTAATATGGTTTTATATCCTATACAACCATAACCTTTAATAACTGGCCACTTGTCAAATTTTGTGTATTATTTAAGTATATTCACATTATATGGAAAGGCTACTAACATATTCTACTCTTTTCCAACTACATAGTTCTTTTTTACCCCAGCATTACTGAGGTATGATGAACAAAACTGTGTATATTTAATGTGTACAACCTGGTGTGTGTGTGTGTGTGTGTGTGTGTGTGCACGCGCACATGCCATGAACTGGCCAATATAGAAGATACCCTTAGTCTTTGATTATGATCTGGAAACCTCACACATGGAAATTTACTTCAAAGTTATAAAAATAGAAGTATGCAAGTCTGTTTATTGTGCCATCATTTGTAATATAATGATGTAATTGTAATATATGTGTAAATATAATGTATTTTGAGATCACCAAATAAATATGTTATTGTAGTTGGGATATTGGATATTACTACTTTTTGTGGGATTTTGAAAGAATTTCACAGATTTTAGGGAGCATGTTGGGAAAACCAACCTCTTAATATTGCATCTTCAAATTTATGAACATGGGGTATCTCTTTTTTACTTACATCTTTGATTTCTTTAGAGTTTTGTAATAATCTACATATAGAGTTTATATATAATCTATATACCTAAATATTTAATTTTGGGGGAGCCATTTGTATTGTATTGTATTTCATGTTTCAGTATTTATAAGCTCATTTTTAGCCTATAGAATGTAATTGATTTGTATGTGTTTATCTTGTGTTCTGTGCCCTTCCTAAACTAACTTATTAGTTGTAGAATTTTATTTTATTTATTGTTAGATTCTTTAGGATTTCCAACGTAGAAAAACATGTCATATGATAATAGGAACAGTTTTATTTTTTTCATTTTGGATGTATATTCATTTTATTTCCTTTGCTTGCTTCTTTTTACTGGCTAGATCTACAACCAATTTACTGAAAAAAAAACTGGTGAGAGCAGAATGGACTCACCATTTTTTAAAATAAAAAAATATATATATATACATATATATTCAAAAGAAAAAATAAAACAGTTCCTATTATGTATATGCTTATGTGTTTATTGTAATTATATGTTTTTTGTTAATTTTGTTAAGGATTTTTTTGGTTAGTATTCATGAGGAATATTGGGCTATAATTTTTACTTACTGTTTTATTCTGGTTCTAGTTTCAGACTAATACCAACTTTATAAAATGAATTGAAACTCTTCCCTCATCTTCTGTTTGATGCCATATTAAATGATATTAAATATGTCTTGTGCATTTTTATGATAATTTACACCTTATACACTTTAAAAATGATGTTAATATTTTATAGTAGTAATATAAAAGTGTAATTTCTTGGACTTCTCTCAAAATAATTCAGATTTAGGAAAAGACGAGCAAACATGATTTTCTATAGTTGAAAAACATTTAATTTGGGTAATGAGCATACTGTTCATTATGCCTGTCTCTTTACTTTTTAACACATTTAATTTATTAATACAATGTTGCATTATTCAACTCCACATATCATTACCTTATATCTAGTTTATAATTATTGCTTAGGATTATATCACATTACAAAATGCTAAGTGACATTTGTTGTGTATTTGTTTTGAAATACAAGGTCATTTCTAAAATAATTTTTCACTTTAGTCCCATTTTTGAAATTCTTTTCTAAATGTATTCAACAAAGTTATGGGGGGAAAAGCCATATGGCATCTGTCATGTGTGTTTTATTTTTTTAAAAGGCCATTCAGTTTCTTCTCATCTGCTGTCACCCTCTTTGAACAGGAATAAACATGACAGATTCATGGTTGGAGGACACAGGAAAAACAACTTGTCATTCATTCTCAAGATTATATTTGTGTCTCAGTACACAGGAGAGACTGATTGATTGTGAAGATTGTTTTGTTAATATTATTATTAAATGTTATTTGCTAACATTTTGTATTTTAAATTATATTATCAGTTTTTAATTAGAAATATTCAAGTCATCTTTATGTAATTGGAAATTTTTATCTAAGTTGTATTGAAATGTATTTAATTTATTGTTTCTCTTTTTCTAAATACCTCAAACCCATAGGCTGGCTTAAGGAATACTAACTGAAGAGAGAATGAATAAAGAAAGTTGGGTTATAGTCCTAACTGAGTCAAATAAAAATTCTGTTTCTGCAGAAAGACTTAAACTAATTTTTCTCCATTTCTTTACTTCACTCTATTCATATATCCCAGTGTAACTGTAGTAAATACATATATGCTGTTGTAGAATAATACAATAGGAATTACTTTAAACAAGGAGAAATGTTAACAAATAGATATAAAATAAGGGAATTGTTGAAATCAATTAGAATAGAGAACCGGTGAATAAGTGTCAATTTGCCATTATTTTTGGAATATGAAGCTACTCTGATTTACCACTTAAACATAATTTATATATTATTTCCTTTCAAAATAACCATACAAAATTGAAAGATTCCAAGTTAGAAGTCCATGCTGTTGTAAAACAGCCATAAACTACAAAACAATGAATAACCTATCTTTCAGAGAAAAAAAATTTGAAATTAAATTCTTAGGGATGAGTCAGGTTGCTTGTTCTTCCTCATCTGATATATTACTGCATGCACCTAATAGTCACCATTTGTTTTGTGGAATACATAAAAAAACTACAAATAGAATATAAAATGGAAAGCACACTGGTGACTTTCATTTAATAGGCTTTTCTTTCCAAAATTCCTTGGAAAGAAAATTCTTAAAAAATCTGTTTAGCTTTAACTTTCTGGTAAATGATTTCTAGAACCAAATGTTTCTCCAAGTATATAAAAAGATAATAATTATGACAATATAGTTTAGATAATTATCTTGTTACACATTTCTAGGAAAATAGTAATATGATTTTACTGAGGGACTATGACCAAGAAGATATATATTTAATTTCATAAATTTATATAACATTAGTATTATAGGTTAAAAACATAATTTTATTCTCTGTAATCTCCATTAATATCATAATCCCCCAAATGTCTTATAACACCGAATACCTTGTAAATAATTAAATATATTTGTGAGAATATGAATAATATTGAGTTATACATACTACTTTTAAATTATTTTAAGTCCCATAAATCATTTTTGAAACAAGATGATGTGTGTGTGCGTGTGTGTGTATGTGTGTGTGTGTGTCTGCATGTGCTTGTATATGAAAGACAGTATGTATTTCCTTGGGTTTTTGTGCATGCTATTACCTCTTGACTATATTTTTGTGAAAGTTTACTGACTACTCTCATTTTTCCTGACAATATAGAAACCAAAGTGACTTTTCCAAAATGTAAGTCATATACTTCACAGCTTTGGTGCCTTTCTATTTCAATTAAAATAAAATCCAAATTAATTATAATGGCCAACATGTTCTTGCATAACCCAATACTCTTTTATCTGGTAAGAAAACAAAATGGACCAGCTAATTTTTTTTTTTTTAAAGATTTATTTTTTTGACAGATAAGAGATTACAAGTAGGCAGAGAGGCAGGCAGAGAGAGAGAGAGAGGAGGAAGCAGGCTCCCAGCCAAGCAGAGAGCCCGATGCGGGGCTCGATCCCAGGACCCTGGGATCATGACCTGAGCCGAAGGCAGAGGCTTAACCCCCTGAGCCACCCAGGCGCCCCTGGACCAGCTAATTTTGAAAATCAGTTTGGCAGTTTCTTAGAAAGCTAAACATACAACTGCAATTTGACACAATTCCATGACTACTAGGAATCTTCTACCCGTAAGAAATGGAAATATATGTTTATCCAAAGATGATGACAGAGTTGTTTGTATCATATTTATTCTTAATCAAAAGAAACTGGGAAAAACACAGATGTCCTTCCACCAATTAATAAACAATTGTAGTACAACTTCACAGTAGAATACTAACTTGTAGCATCAGAAGAACAAACTGTTGATTTACACAAAAACATGGAAAAACATTAAAAACAGTTTGCTTGAAAGAACCCAGACCTCAAACATGCAATACTATGTATTGTATGACTTTATTTATGTCACATTTTGGAAAAGTAAAACTATAGGAATGAATAAAAAGATAAGTGATTGGGGTTGAGAAGTAAGGGCAGGGATTGACTACAGAGAGTCAATATGAGAAGTTTTGTTATGAAACAATTGTTCCATACAGTTCTATAACTGTAGTGGTGAACACTAGTAGTCATGGATGCATGGCTCTGTGCATTTGTCAAAACTCATGTACCTTCACACCATAAAGAGTAAAATTTGATTGATACATATATTTCTTTAAATCAACCAATATGTGACAGTACCTATGGTTGAGCGGAGACTGTGACAAATGAATATAAGTATACTTCAAAAGAGTCAAATAGTGCCTTGAAGAATCTTATAAAGAAAGGATCTGAGCAAAGTAACTTTGGAAATCAGTGTTCTTACAGGATACTAAAGACAAAAGACAATTATATGCAATGTGCTTTAGGTAAAATTGTTTCTCAGAAGGTATGGGTGAACAATTCTAAAACTAATTTATATGTGTAATAGTGTTGAAGAAATGCATCTACATATTATTATAGGCAATAAGACTCACATTTCTCTCTATGAAGGAAATTACAAAGTGATGGATAAGGAATGGGGAAAGACTAAATCAAATCTCATGGTACTGGACTAAATTGGAAGTATCAATACAACTCATGTTTTATCAGTATAAACTGATACTCATAACAATATATATTGTTATGTTCATATTATATTCAATTGCATTCATAACAATATAAAACTCAAGTAGCCCTGTCTGTTGAGAAGCCCTGAAAGAAGTGACACCAAGGAGCAATTGTATACCCAGTGCTAGATCTTGTTTTCTTAATATCATTCTCCAATGAAAGACAATTCAGTGTACCCTGAGACAGTAGTTGATTCTAAGGATGGAGTAGGGATAATTCAAGATGAGCCTATATCATTTTTCTTATATTGCCAGAAACCAAGAAACTGTTAAAAAGGGGAAAAAAAGAAAAAAGGATGGGGGCATGTTGAAAGAACACATGGACCTTTCTGAAGGTCAAAATGGCCATGCTAGCTAAGACAATTTGTGCAGCAAAATAGATAAACTTAATATTGGATTATATCTTAATAAATGAAATGAATATCTTTAAATTTTTTTCTTAATGGGGAGGAGAGGTAGCAGTCTTTTTTGAAGGATAATTTTAACAAGTATAAAGGAAATGAGTAAAAGAGAAAACTATCATTAGAATAGTATAGTAATAATCACTGCTGACAAGATCCACTGATGGCTACTAAAACCATTTTGTGTTCCATTAAGGCTCTTTGTATAGGCCCAAAGTATATCTCCCATATAAATACTTATTAGTTAAAAAGGGAAAATATATATGCACAGTATAGAATTTGGAAAGTTTAACATCACCAGTAATAATACATTGATACCATGTCCCCTTGTTATCATGCACAGAGAAGGAGAACTCAGAAAACATTACAGAAATCCAAATGAAAGGGGCATTTACCAGATATCTGACCAGTATTCTTCACAAATATTAAGATCATAAAATTCAAGGATTCCACCCAAAAAACTAATATATGGTGACAGTGATCAAATAGATGCTAAGTGTGAAGGAAACTATTGATTTGGATGGGATAGAAGATAGCCTTCTAGGGTGCCAAAAGTGGTATCTGTATTGATCTGGCTTATGGCTCAATTTTGTATATTTAAAAATTAATCAAATTATTTTCTTAAGATTTGTGAACTTTAACAATATGTACATCATACCAGAATATATTTTAAAGTAATAAAAGAAAATAAAAACTTTTATAATGTCTCTCCTCTAAAGTTTACTGAAAACAACTCTATACTATTGATTTGGAAAGCCTTAGTTTTTAAGTAGGAGGAAGTATTATATATGTATCCTTCATGATCTATCACTGCTTGACCTATTCATATTTATTTTCTCTTCCTCTCATATGTTATAATTTTCATTTTAAAATGTAAAACAAAATAGTTTACCAAATACACTTAAAAATATTTCTATACCTTTATATTCAATGATATATGTAACAAATATTTCTTGAATTTTTGATACTGTAATCCCATTACACTCTAGGCACCTGGGATACTACACATACAGTCTTTTTGTAACTTTACATTCTAGTGACAGGAGATAAAAAATAAGAATAAATATATATAATAAAATATTATATAATGGCTGTGTAGAAAATTAAAATAGGGGAATATGGTAGTTATTGAATAGATGATTCAACAGGTTTGATGGTGGGGAAAGGCCTTTTTAAAAACTTATTGTTTATATTGAATTCCAAATGACAAGAGAAAGCCAGATGACAACAAGTAGAAGAACATTGCAGGTTGCAAGAATGGCTACGGTAAATTTTGGAGTAATCTTAGCAGAAGCAGAGGGATCTAAAGGGAAGTGGCTAGAGCATAGTGTAAGAAGGGAAAGTTATGTGATAGAAAGTGGGCAGTGCTATATCACATATTTTGTAAGACGGGTAAAAAAGAGTTTTTTGTTGTTTAAGTTTCTGTCTATTTGTCTTTGATAATTCTAAGTGTAATTAGGAATCCACGGAGTAATGTTAAGCCGTGAGGGACCACTATCTAATTACTACGTTTGACTGCTTACTTTGGCAACTGTATGTAGAAATTATTTCTAGGTAGAGAGAAAGGAAGTGCAGAAACTAGCTAGGGGGCTATAGGAGTATGCTGAGCATTAGATGTTGTTTGTGTGGCCTAAGGTAAAAGTAGTGGAGAAGTGTATATTTTCCAGCTTTATTTTAGAGCTGGAGTCGATAGGGTGTATCGATGAATTAGATTTGGATGTAGGGGAGCACAGAGGATTTTAAAATGTCTAATTTGGGGAGATACAGACTTCCAGTTGAATAAGTCACGGGAAATAAGTCACATCATGGGGAATATAGTCAGTGATACTGTAATAGCATTGTATTGGTGACCGATGGTGGGCATACTTGTGTAGCATAACATATGACTTGTCAAATCACTGTGCTGTACACCTGAAACCAGTGTAATGTTGTGAGTCAACTATATTTCAGTTAAGGAGAAGAATAAATGAAACAAGATGGGATTGGGAGGGAGACAAACCATAAATGACTCTTAATCTCACAAAACAAACTGGGGGTTGCTGGGGGGAGGTGGGGTTGGGAGAGGGGGAGGGGGTTATGGACATTGGGGAGGGTATTTGCTATCGTGAGTGCTGTGAAGTATGTAAACCTGGCGATTCAGGTACCCCTGGGGATAAAAATACATTATATGTTTATAAAAAAAAAAATTGGAGGGGGAGGCAAACCATAAGAGACTATGGACTCTGAAAAACAACCTGAGGGTTTTGAAGGGGTGGGGGTGGGAGGTTGGGGGAAACAGGTGGTGGGTAATAGGGAGGGCACGTATAGCATGGAGCACTGGGTGTTGTGCAAAAACAATGAATACTGTTACGCTGAAAAAAAAATAAATTTATAAAAAAATTTTTTTAATTAAATTAAAATGCCTGATTTCATGATTTGAACAAATCTATGGTGACAGGGCCATTTATTAAGATGTCTTTTTATGTGATGTTTTTTAACTGTACTTCTGATACTGCAGCTTCTAGAAAGGGTTCTTGCATCTTTTAACTTGTTGCAACCTTCCTCTGTCTTCAGACTCAGCATTATAGCATCTCTGTGACACTCCTACTATTTTTCCTTCCCTTTTGACCATATCCAGAAAGGCTTTTCATTTTTAAGGACTCAGGCAATTAAATTTGGGCCCTCCTGGATAATCCAGGATAATCTCTGTATCTCTAGGTTAGCAGATTTCCAACCCTAAATGCATCTGCAACCTCAATGCCCTTTTACAGGTTTCCAGGGCTATTATTCTGCCTTGCTTGAATTTGGACTTTTGTGGTAGAAACAGGTCATTTAGGTAACCATTTGAGAAAAAGCCAGAAAACTCAATTGTCTCTTTTTATGTTCCGAAATTATTGCTCAATTGTAAATCCCTGAATGCTTTGTTGAAAGGGAAAATGAAGAGTGGCTGGCCACATTTCTTTAACAGTATTTACTAGTTCATACCTGGAATTGCCACATGCATGCAGGTAAAAGGCTATCAAAGTGCACCTCACACAGGTTCTCCCCACTCTGGAGTCTTACCTCTCTGGGGCCAGTTGATTTCTGTGTTTAACTACATTTTTCTAGTGGTTTTTGTGGGAGTGCTGACCTTTGCTAGCTAAAAATCCCTCTTGGAAGTTGAAAGTCTCCCTTTATTATTTGATTTTCAATCTAAAAAATTACATAATACAATTTTAATTTTAAAGATTAAAAACAAGCAAAGAAATTCCAAAAATAGTCTGTCTGATATTGTGGAGTTCAGGTGATGAAAACTAGTACACTATTCTCTTGATGTTTAGATTGCAGCTGTTCTTATTGGACCACTTGGACATAAATAACAGTCTTTGTTTATAATGAGGTATTCAGAAAACCAAAGAGCACTTTACAAATTTTCCCAAACATTTCACAAGTTCAGAACAATAAGCACTGGTCAGTAGATAGTTTGTCATATAATAGATGCCTTCATATATATTTTTTTCTATTTCCATAAGTGAAAAATACTAACTGAAAATAGATTAACTATGTATAGCTAAGTTAACTGAAACTTTTTAAATGTAGGAAGAAGTTTTTTAAGTAAATTTTTAAAAAAAAATCATAAGTTCTTGTGCAATGTATATAATAATGAAAATGACATCAACTTAATACTCTATTCTTTTGAAATGTCACTAGTTAAGGGATAAGAGTCATGAAGAATTTAGATCAATAATTTAACTTTACACAGAAGCACAGTCCTGAAGTGTCCAGTTGATGATCCTCAACTCAGCTTTATCCTCAGAATTCAAGCCTTGGAAATCCCTTTAGGAAATCTCTAATCATTTCTGTAAGCCTTACAGATGATCAAAAGTTATTTAAAATCTATTATTTTATCCTTAATATCAGTTTATTTTCCACTGCTTGTGATTGAGCCTGTGTGGTTGAAACAGGCCTCTTGGGCAGCTGTATAAGGTAAAAGTCAGAAAACTTGATTGTCCCTCTTTATGTTCTGAAATTATTGCTCAATTGTAGATCCCTGGACACTTTTTGAAAGAGAAAATGGAGAGTGGCTGGTCATAACATTTCTTTAACAGTATTTACTAATTCTTTTCAAATGCACTCTCTTGGAAATGCACAATATTCAGTTTTTATATGCCTCCTTGTAAAAAGAATGCAGGAAAATATCATTTGATGAAAATTAGAGTGCTTCTGATTCCTACTGAAATTGAAATTCTCAAGGGTTAAAATTTCAAATTGCCCCATCCAAAGCAATAGAGAATAATAATACAGGCTGGGAGCAATAAAGCATATGATGTAATCCCAATGCTCCAACTATTGATTGTGTGACTTTGTGCATATTTTTTATTTTTTTTAAGATTTTATTTATTTATTTGACAAAGAGAGATCTCAAGTAGGCAGAGAGGCAGGCAAAGAGAGGGGTGAGCAGGCTCCCTGCTGAGCAGAGAGCACTATGTAGGGCTCAATCTCAGGACCCTGGGATCATGACCTGAGCCAAAGGCAGGGGCTTAATGCAGTGAGCCACCCAGGCACCCTTTTGTGCACATTTTTAAACTATCCAGGGTCTCAGTTTTTCTGCTTGTGAACAGAGATATCAAAAATAACTTATTCTGTTTGTTTATTGAGAGAATCATATAAGTTAAGGTTTTAAGCCTCTTAAAACATAACTTAACACAAAGTAAGTGCTCTATCAGTAAATTCACTTTTTTTTAAAGATTTTATGTATTTATTTATTTGACAGAGAGAGCACAAGCAGGGGGAGCAGCAGAGGGAGAGGGAGAAGCAGGCTCCCCGCTGTGCCTAGAGCCTGATATGGGGCTCCAATCCTAGGACCCTGGGATCATGATCTGAGCCAAAGAAGACGGTTAACTGACTGACCCATCAAGGTGCTCTAAAGTCAGTGTTTTCTAATACAGGATGAAAAGCTTCTGGCTGTACTGCAGCAGTGTTTGTCTTTCTTGATAAAGGCACTGTAAAGCACCATCTAGTTGAAGATGACTCTGTTGATACCAGGTACCAACTTGATATCCATCCCACAGACACACACACAAACACACACTTTAATATTTTGTGACTTTTATGCTATATATAGTGTGTGTGTGTGTGTAGTGTAGTGTACCGTGTAATTACCACCATCATATTTATCGTTGATGTCAAATGATGAATGCTACTACACTTAATATTTGCCAGGTACTCTGCTAAGAGTTTTGCATTAAAATCTCTTTTTATTATTTTTTTTAATTTTTATTTATTTTTTATTTTTTATAAACATACAATGTATTATTAGCCCCAAGAATACAGGTACCCTCCCCAATGTCCATAACCCCACAGCCCTCTCCCTACTCCCCCCCGCAACCCTCAGTTTGTTTTGTGAGATTAAGAGTCTCATGGTTTGTCAGCCTCCCTTCCTACCCCCCAACCCCCCCATGTTCATCTCCACTTTCTCATATCAGGGAGATCATATGATAGTTGTCTTTCGCTGACTCACTTATTTCGTTAAGCATAATACCCTCTAGTTCCATCCATGTCATTGCAAATGACAAGATTTCATTTCTTTTGATGGCTGCATAGTATTCCATCATGTATATATATACCACTTCTTCTTTATCCTTTCATCTATTGATGGACATCTAGGTTCTTTCCATAGTTTGGCTATTGTGGACATTGCTGCCACATTTGGGTGCATGTGCCCCTTCGGATCACTACGTTTGTATCTTTAGGGTAAATACCCAGTAGTGCAATTGCTGGGTCATAGGGTAGCTCTATTTTCAACTTTTTGAGGAACCTCCACACTGTTTTCCAGAGTGGTTGCACCAGCTTGCATTCGCACCAACTGTGAAGGAGGGTTCCCCTTTCTCCACATCCTCGCCAGCATCTGTCATTTCTTGACTTGTTAATTTTAGCCATTCTGACTGGCATGAGGTGGTATCTCATTGTGGTTTTGATTTGTAGTTCCCTGATGCTGAGTGATGTGGAGCAATTTTTCATGTGTCTTTTGGCCATCTGGATGTCTTCTTTGCATAAATGTCTGTTCATGTCCTCTGCCCATTTCTTGATTGGATTATTTGTTCTTTAGGTGTTGGGTTTGCTAAACTTTTTATAGATTTTGGATACTAGCCCTTTATCTGATATGTCATTTGCAAATATCTTCTCCCATTCTGTCAGTTGTCTTTCGGTTTTGTTAACTGTTTCCTTTGCTGTGCAAAAGCTTTTGATCTTGATGAAATCCCAATAGTTCATTTTTCATTTACTTCGCTTGCCTTTGGTGATGTACCTAGGAAGAAGTTGCTGTGGCTGTGATTGAAGAGGTTGCTGCCTGTGTTCTCCTCAAGGATTTGGATGGATTCCTTTCTCACATTGAGGTCCTTCATCCATTTTGAGTCTATTTTCATGTGTGTTGTAAGGAAATGGTCCAGTTTCATTTTTCTGCATGTGGCTGTCCAACTTTCCCAAAACCATTTGTTGAAGAGGCTGTCTTTATTCCATTGGACATTCTTTTCTGCTTTGTCAAAGATTAGTTGACCATAGCGTTGAGGGTCTATTTGTGGGCTCTCTATTCTGTTCCATTGATCTATGTGTCTGTTTTTGTGCCAGTACATGCTGTCTTGATGATGACAGTTTTGTCATAGAGCTTGAAGTCTGGAATTGTGATGCTTTTTGGCTATCTTTTTCAATATTCCTTTGGTTATTCGAGGTCTTTTCTGGTTCCATATAAATTTTAGGATTATTTGTTCCAATTTTTGAAAAAAATGGATGGTATTTTGAGAGGGGTTGCATTAAATGTGTAGATTGCTTTAGGTAGCATAGACATTTTCACAATATTTATTCTTTCAATCCATGAGCATGGAACATTTTTCCATTTCTCTGTGTCTTATCAATTTCTTTCATGAGTACTTTATAGTTTTCTGAGTATAGATTCTTTGCCTCTTTGGTTAGGTTTATTCCTAGGTATCTTATGGTTTTGGGTGCAATTGTAAATGGGATTGACTCCTTAATTTCTCTTTCTTCTGTCTTGTTGTTGGTGTAAAGAAATGCAACTGATTTCGTGCATTGATTTTAAATGCTGACAATTTACTGAATTCCTGTACAAGTTCTAGCAGGTTTGGAGTGGACTCTTTGGAGTTTTCCACATATAGAATCATATCATCTGTAAAGAGTGATAGTTTGACTTCTTCTTTGCCAATTTGGATGCCTTTAATTTCTTTGTTGTCTGATTGCTGAGGCTAGGACTTCTAGTACTATGTTGAATATCTGTGGTGATAATGGACATCTCTGCCATGTTCCTGACCTTGGCGGAAAAGCTGTCAGTATTTTTCATTGAGAACTAAAGTTAGATACAATGAAGGATAAAATATGACTATAATAATGAACGTTCAAAAAAGATTATTATTTTTATGAAAGATATTTTTAAGATAAACTTGTTTAAAAAAACGTTAATTGAGGAAAGGGTAAAAGTTTTAGAAAATAGAAGAAAAAAATAAAATTAAAATGTTTATTAATTTTGCAAGACTAAAGAATCATAGGGAGAAAGCCTTGAATTCCATGCTTTGCTTTCTCCTTCTCTGGAATTCCGATGTTCTTCTTGGTAAGTGAACTTGGTCTAGGCTGGATTTCTTGTTGATCTTCTGGGCGAGGGGCCTGTTGTTATGATTCTCAAGTGTCTTTGCCTGAGACAGAATTGCACCACCCTTACCGGGGACCAGGCTAAGTAATCCCCTCAGGTTCACTTTGGGGAGCCTTTGTTCTCTGAAGCCTTTCCGTAGAGTTCCAGAGGATGGGAATGAAAATGATGGCCTCCCAATCTCCAGCCCAGAGGAGCCGAGAGCTCAGGGCCCCACTCCTCAGTGCGACCTCAGAGAAAAGCGCTCAATCACTCCCGTCTCCCTGGCCTCCCGCTGCTCTCCGAGCTCACCCAGTCTGTGACCAAGCATCTCTGTCTCTGGCACATAGCTCCATCTGGAGTTTCCGAACCATGCAAATCCCTGAGCTTTGGAGATTGGGGACCCCAATCACAGAGCAGTGGCCTGTGCCATGGATTTCGGTTCAAGGTGACCCCAAGCTGAGAGCTCATGCCTTGGCTCTGTCTCTGTAGCCAGCTTCCCCACTCTAATACCTGAGAGCTCCACGACACTCAGACACCCCTGATCCTTCTGTGACCCCGTGGGACCTGGGGCCACGCTGTCCCCGCTTGGACTTCACCCCAGTTTAGCCTCTGAAGTGATGTCCCTCAGTGGAGCAGATGTTTAACAGTCCTGATTTAGTGCTCCATTGCTCTGCCACTTGCTGGAAGCTGGCCTCTCCGCCCCCCCCCCCCCCCCCGGTCTATTGTCCTGTAGCTTTGGATTCACTTCTCCGCAGGTTCTACCTTTCATAAAGTGGTCGATTTTCTGTTTCTACAATTGTTACCCTTCTTCTCTCTGATCTCCTGTTGGATTTGTAGGTGTTCAGAATGGTTTGATAAGCTATCTAGGGGATCTCCTGCTACCTTATGTTGTCTCAGCCTGTTAACTTTTCTGTTACTTCTCTTGACTCCTCCCCCTCCTCTTTGTATTCTTACAGCAGTTGTTAAAGAGGTATTATTATAACTATATTACTGAGGCATTGAGTGCTCAGATAACTTACTTGTTAAACAACAAGACATAACACAGCAAGGATTCAAAACAGAGTCCTACTTGACCTTAAAGCTAGTGCTCATAATCACTTCACTGCCTAGGCACTTGAATAGTCAGTTTATTCAGAAAAGCAGTTGAAGTATGTAAGTAGAAAGTTAACTTAATTTTTAAATGGAAGATTTATAAAAAATATTTATTCTGCTGCTTCTAATGAAAAAGAAATACAAAATTATAATTTCTCAAAGGGCAAGGATATTTTTTCCAGTTCCTTTTAATCAGCTTGGATAAAATGTATTTGATAACAAGTTCCTAATCTTTGGCAAGTAAAGTTTGGTTTTTTTATACTTTCATCCCTTTGATCCATATTTAGAACTTTCTAACAGAGGTATGGTTTTTTATACCATGCTATATAAATCTGTTTTCAAGGTAAAGTAAATTCTGTTCTTTCTCACCCACATTCTTTTCAGCTTTTCATAACTACTGTCATTTTCAACTGGTTTTCAACTCTGAACAGGATATTTGACATATATTAGAAAATCAACTTTTTTTCTCTTAAGCGATGAGACTTATTGGAAGAAGCATTAAAACCTGCAAATCACCAAAGGACTCTGAAATTTTACACTTTAAAGAGACAGGCTTTATTTACCCAGTTACTAGCATATGATACTTCATAGTTCTAGTACCCTAATAAGATTGGTTGTGTTGGATTACATTACATTGATACTGACACAGATAAAGGAAATAAAAAGGGAAAAAAAAGAGAAGAGTATCATATTATATTTTTCAAATCAGTATTTACACACAAAAAAACAATAATCACACATTTCTTCACAAAATAACTTTTATTAAAATTCATTTAAATAGTTTTAAGCAGCTTCATATTAGCATTCTATAATAGAAGAAGAAATGATATACTATCGTTAAATGATGTAGTGATATATATATCTTAAGTAGTGAAGCAGGAACTGACTTTGGGTTAATATTCATTCCCTTATTCACTATTAATTTATTGTCTAATATTTAAAGCAAACTTGGGAAGTGATCAAGCTCCATTTCTTTTTCTGATAAAATAGACTGTCCTTGAATATAATGTATACATTCCCAACTTTTCTGATTCCTTCTGCACATAAAACTTAAGTGACATATTTTTGTGGCAAGGAAAGTGCTAAAAGGGGCATAAAGCACAGAAATGTTTAGGTTCAGCCTTTTGCTTGTCATGCAGTCAGGCAAGATGGAAAATTAACTACACAATAGACCAATTAATGGAAAATTAACTACACATTTTAAAAAAATGTGTTAATACCCAGTCGTGCAATTGCAGGGTCATAAAGTATCTCTATTTTCAGTTTCTTAAGGAATCTCCACACTGCTTTCCAAAGTGGCTGCACCAACTTGCATCCCCACCAACAGTGTAAGAGGGTTCCTCTTTCTCCACATCCTCTCCAACACATGTTGTTTACTGTCTTGTTGATTTTGACCATTCTAACTGATGTAAGGTGGTATCTCAATGTGGGTTTTATTTGAATCTCCCTGATGGCTAATGATGAACGTTTTTTCATGTGTCTGTTAACCATTTGTATGTCTTCTTTGGAGAAGTGTATATTCATGTCTTCTGCCCATTTTTTGACGTGATTACCTGTTTTGCGTGTGTTGAGTTTGAGGAGTTCTTTATAGATCTTGGATATCAACCCTTTGTCTGTAGTGTCATTTGCGAATATCTTCTCCCATTCCGTGGGTTGCCTCTTTGTTTTGTTGACTGTTTCCTTTGCTGTGCAGAAGTTTTTGATCTTGATGAAGTCCCAAAAGTTCATTTTCACTTTTGTTCCCTTTGTCTTTGGAGACATATCGTGATAGAAGTTGCTGTGGCCAATATCAAAGAGATTACTGCCTGTGTTCTCCTCTAAGATTTTGACAGATTCCTGTCTCATGTTGAGGCCTTTTATCCATTTCAAGTTTATCTTTATGTATGGTGTAAGAGAATGGTCGAGTTTCATTTTTCTGCATGTGGCAGTCCAATTTTCCCAGCACGATTTATTGAAGAGACTGTCTTTTTTCCACTGTATATTTTTTCCTGCTTTGTCGAAGATCATTTGACCATAGAGTTGAGGGTCCATATCTGGGCTCTCTACTCTGCCTCACTGGTCTATGTGTCTGTTTTTGTTTCAGTACAATGCTGTCTTGGTGATTACAGCTTTGTAGTGAAGCTTGAAATCAAGCAATGTGATGCCCCCCAGTTTTGTTTTTCTTTTTCAACTTTTTCTTAGCAATTTGGGGTCTCTTCTGGTTCCATACAAATTTTAGGATTGTTTGTTCAGGCTCTTTGAAAAATGCCAGAGGAATTTTGATCAGGATGGCATTGAAAGCATAGAGTGCTTTAGGCAGTATAGACATTTTAACAATGTTTATTCTTCCATCTGTACTCCAATGTTCATAGCAGCAATGGCCACAGTTGCCAAACTCTGGAAAGAACCAAGATGCCCTTCAATGGATGAATGGATAAAGAAGATAAGGTCCATATACACAATGGAGTATTATGCCTCCATCAGAAAGGATGAATATTGGACTTTTGTATCAACATGGATGGGACTGGAAGAGATTATGCTGAGTGAAATAAATTAAGCAGAATGAGTTAAGTATTATATGGTTTCACTTACTTGTGGAGCATAAGGAATAACATGGAGGACATTGGGAGATGGAGAGAAGAAGTCAGTTGGGGGAAATTGGAGGGGGAAACAAAACATGAGAGACTGTGGACTCTGAGAAACAAACTAAGGGTTTTGGGAGGGAGGGGGTTTGGGATCGGGTGAGCCTGGTGGTGGGTATTATGGAGGGCACATATTGCATGCAGCCCTGGGTATGATGTATAAACAATGAAATTTGGAACACGGGAAAAAAAATTAAATTTTTAAAAATGTGTCACTACAATCCTAATATACCACTGGGAGAAGGAACTTGAATAATATAGAATTAAAAATCTGCATTTGTTAGTGAAATGGCCAGGAATCAAAGAATAATGGATAGCGTTAAGCATCAAAGAAGGCCGTTCTAAGAAAAGTCTAGAGAATGTATGGCTAGTGAGGATTTCATACCTAGTCCACTAATGTACAAGTTTAGCAGTAAACTATAATTAAAGACCTTGATGCAGTTTAAGAAGGATGGACTTCAACTAAATAGACCTGCATCAAAATTTAGCAAACGGGGGGCGCCTGGGTGGCTCAGTGGGTTAGGCTGCTGCCTTCGGCTCAGGTCATGATCTCAGGGTCCTGGGATCGAGTCCCACATTGGGCTCTCTGCTCAGCGGAGAGCCTGCTTCCCTTCCTCTCTCTCTGCCTGCCTCTCTTGTGATTTCTCTCTGTCAAATAAATAAATAAAATCTTTAAAAAAAATGTAGCAAGCATAACTTATAGCTTCATGGAAGGTTAATTTCGTCCTGTACACTTTTATCTGGTAGGTGTTTGTCTATTTTTTTCTTTAATTTTATTATGTTCACTTAGCCACTGTATAGTACATCATTAGTTTTTGATGCAGTATTCAGTGTTTCATTAGTTACATATAACACCCAATGCTCATCACCGCATGTGCCCTCCTTAATACCCATCACCCTGTTACCCCCTTTCCCCATCTTGGAAACCCTCATTTTGTTTCCTGGGGTCCATTGTCTCTCATGGTTCATCTCCATCTCTGATTTGTCCCCTTTCAGATTTCCCTCCCTCCCCTATGGTCTTCCATCCTATTGCTTGTGTTCTACATATGAATGAAACCATATGTTCATTGTCTTTGCTTGACTAACTTCACTTAGCATAATCCCCACCAGGTCCATCCATATTGATTCAATTGGTGGGTATTCATCATTTCTGATGGCTGAATAATATTCCACCATATATATGTAGCACATCTTCTTTATCCATTCATCTGTTGAAGGGCATCTCAGCTCCTTCTACAGTTTGGCTATTGTGGACATTGCTGCTATGAACATTAGGGTACATCTGTCCTTCTTTTCACTACATCTCTATCTTTGGGGTAAATACTTAGTAGGGCAATTGCTGTGTCATAGGGTAGCTCTATTCTTAACATCTTGAGGAACCTTCATACAGTTTTCCCAGAGAGACTACCAGCTTACATTCCCACCAATAGTGTAAGAGTGTTCCCCTTTCTCCACATCTCCAACACATGTTGTTTACTGTCTTGTTAATCTTGGCCATTCTAACTGGTGTAAGGTGGTATCTCTTTGTGGTTTTGATTTGTATTTCTATGATGGCTAGTGATGTTGAGCATATTTTCATGTGTCTGTTAGCCATTTGTATGTCTTCTTTGACGTGTCTGTTCATGTCTTCTCCCATTTTTTTACTGGATTTTGTTTTGTTTTGTTGTTTTGAGGGTTTTTTTGTTTGTTTTGTTTTTGTTTTTGTTTTGTTTGTTTGTTTGTTTGAGTGTTGAGTTTGAGAAGTTCTTTATAGATCTTGGATATCAGCCCTTTATCTATAATGTCATTTGCAAATATCTTCTCCCATTCCTTGGGCTTCCTCTTAGATTTGTTGACTGTTTCCTTTGCTGTACAGAAACTTTTGATCTTGATGAAGTCCCAAAAGTTCATTTTTTGCTTTTGTTTCCCTTGCCTTTGGAGGCGTGTCTTGAAAGAAGTTACTGTGGCCAATGTCAAAGAGGTTACTGCCTATGTTCTCCTCTAGGATTTTGATGGATTCATTTCACACTGAGATCTTTTATCCATTTTGAGTTTATGTATGTGTATGGTGTAAGGGAATAGTCAGTTTCATTCTTCTATATTAGCTGTCGAATTTTCCCAATACCACTTATTGAAGAGGCTGTCTATTTTTATTTGGATATAAACATCAGTTAGTTACAAGTCCGCTCACTCACTGTAGCCACATGACTTCCTGGAACACCCATACCTTTCACTTAATTTTCTCTTATGATCCATACAGGCTCACTGACTCACCTTTTCTTGGTCTTCCAGTTACTAGTCTGAATGAAATTAATAAAACTAGAAATTAATAATTGTCCACATTAACAATATTCTGAAAGAGGTGAATAAATTGGAAAATATATTTTCTGTTCATACAATTATGCATTATGCATTTTAATAGACAATTTTTTTTAAATCAGAGGAGGAATACATTATTTCAAAAAGATCAGACATCAGAAATTAATACTTTGCTTGTCCTGTGTAATTCTGAGGGAACTGTGAGATCTTCTGAGATAGGAACTGCATTTATTTATCTCAGAATCATTAATAAGAGATGGCAAATGCCATGCACTAGCAGGTGGTCCAAAAATAAAATTTAAGTAATTAGTAATCTCACTAAATCCTTACCTATTTTTTCTATTTTTCATATGTAGCCACATTCCAAAATATTATTTCAGGGGCCCATAAAATTCATAGACTAGAATAAGACTATTGATACATTAGAGGAAACTTCTGCAGCCCAAAGGGGTTGTATCAGAATGGAAATACTTGATTTGCCCAAGAGTAGAGCTGTGTGCTTAAGCATAACTGGCTGAAGTAACAACAGGTAGGTTCTCTGAAATAAGTTAGCATTGCCTGGGAATAGCCTGAGAAAATGATCAAAGAGGACCTAGCAGAATACCTGAGTTCCTAGAGCAAGTCAGGACACAGTCATGGGCTACTGTTATTTGAAAAATAAAATTTGCATTGCTAGATTGAGAAACTAGAAGCCAAGCTGTTACAGAAGCATACCTATTTGAACATGATTTGATTATAATAGGAGATAACACAACAGTGTTTTCTGTGTAGCTCATTATTTGCTAGTTTGTAGTGCCTTATAAAAAGAATAGCAGAACAATCTTATAGAGGTGATAATGTTATGAAATGACTAATGTGCAGTTGTAGTGTTCTAGGCATTCCTTTAATATTTTGCATATATTATCTTACCAAATTTATGGGTCTGTCTAATCATGTATCTGTGTCACATCATGTAATGATTATGGTATTGTAATATATTTATTTGTATCTTAGGTGTAGCATTGATTTATTACTCTTAATTTTCAGAATTTCCCCAGATATATGTATGTGCTTCTATTTTTTCCGTAAAATTTAGAAATAGTTTTCTAGTCAAAAACTCCTCTGTCAGGTGGGGGCAAGATTGTGGAGAAGTAAGAGACCCTGTTTCAACCTATCCCCTAAAGTGAGCTAATTATCTACCAGAACACTCTGAACACCAGAGATGTAGGATGATACACTTAATGTAGGATGATACACTTCTGGATCTCTATGGGGGCAGAAGATGCCAGTCACTAGGTAAAGCAAGTGGGAATTGGACTTTTATCAGAGGATAAACAGAAGGGGGAGGGAGCCACCAGAAGCGACCTACTGGAAAGTAATACCCCAATATGAAAGTGCCCTGTGATTGGGGCCCAGCAATAACTTGGAGTCTGGGTTAAAAGCACTCAAAAATAGCAAAAGGTCTTAAGAGGCAACTGGTGGAATGGGGCAGTCACGGGCATGGGCCTAAGCCCACAGACCCAGGACAGCCAACGCGGGAGACCATCTGTGTCAGAGAAAGTGCAGCAAAGCCTCCAGACCATGGTTCCTGAGCCAAGGATTTTCTGCTGCTTGCACCAGTGCTGGACCAGGTACCCTCCACGTGTGAGGGAGTCTGATGTGTGCACCAGCTGTCGCTCTCTAGAACCACAGCCTTTGCACTCTGCATGTGCACTGCATGACCCAGGACTGGACCCCAGCTCCCCACCCATGCCTGAGAGTGCTCTGTGCAGGAGCTAGCTGGTAGGTGCTAGAACTGGCCAAGAATCTGAACACTCCCAGCCCGGGCATGAAAATCTCAGCATGTTATCTTTGGTCTACCACAGTCCTGGCAAAGGCAGCCACTGGAAATGGGCTCCCTAGACCAATATCGCTCTTGGTTTTAGTAGCATGGGGGTGCAGAGAACAAGCAGGGGTGCTTTGCCCAACCCCTGAGATGGTGGCTGAGGGCGCGCACAGCCTGTGGGGGGTTGTACGGCTCAGCGGATTTGCAGAGGGGGAGTCTGTGTGTTCTGAACCACCCAGAGGGGTGCAGACTGAGGCTTCTCTCTGAGACAGGGGATCTGGACTAAGTTTGCTTTCCACTAAACCTCCAAAAAGCCACAAAAAGCCTCCAAAGAACGAAAACCTCCAGAGAACAAAAGCTTGAAAAACCAGTTTCCACAGAGCTCAGCCCCTTGAAAGGTAGCAGGAGGACTCAACCCAAGCAACACTGAATGAAAAACAACATGGCAGGACCCTCCCCTAGAAAGCCAACTGAAAAAACAAGAGAACAAACACCACAGGATCCCCATAAAACTGTAAAACCCCAATATCAGGAGAAAAGGAGATATTAAGCTCCTGGTATTGGCCTAAAACCTGTATATTTTAGATACAACTTTTATTTTTAATTTGTTCTCACTATTCTTATTCTTTTTAATTTTTTTAACCTATTTACCATTACAACAAGAGGTTCAATACAACAAATTCCATAATAACCTTTTAACTTGAACTTTTTTCATATATATACCTGTATTTTTCTTTTTCTTTTCTATTTTTTAATATACATATAGATACAAGCTTCAAGGTAATCCTCTTTCCCTAATCAATACTACCACTATATATAAACCAGTTTTAATCTCCTTTTATCTCTGGAAAGTTGAGTCCTTTAACAAAGATATCAAGATACACCCAGGAAGAATCAAAATAACCTTCCTCAACCACATCCAGGATTAATAACCACCCTCCCATCTTTTTCTTCTATTAGTGTTTCTAATAGAATTAGTGTTTCTAATAGTGCTTCATTTTGGCTGGGTTCTTTTTTTTTTTTCCCTTGTCATTTACTTTTGTCAGTCTTTTTGTTTGTATACCTTATAAATCTTACCTTTGGGGCCCATTCTGACTGGGTCTGGGTCGTCTTCTTCTTTTTCCTGTCTCTCTCTCTTTTTTCTTTTTTCTTTCTTTTTGATGATAACTTCCAGTTGCTCAGAATGTTCCAGGGTGCACCTTGCCTGGATCACAGTGGATATATTCAGCTACACATTCCCTCAGACACCTCTCAGCAAAATGACTAGAAGGAGAAATGCCCAACAGAGGAAAAATTCAGACTGTGCCCTTTCCATCAGAGCTATTGGATATGGACATAAACAGTATGTTGGAAGGGGAACTCAGGGTAACAATTATCCAGCCAATGATGAGGTTGGAGAAAACCATTAATGACAACATAGAATCTAATAGGGCAGAAGTGAAAGCCACCAAGGAAGAAGTTTAAAATGCTATCAATGAGATCCAATCTAATCTAAATTCTCTAACACCTAGGGTAACTGAGACAGATAGAATTAGTGATCTAGAGGACAAATTGATAGAGAAAAAGGAGCATGAGGAGGCCTGGAGCAAACAGCTTAGAAGCCATGAAAACAGAATTAGGTAAATAAATGACACATGAAATGTTCCAACATCAGAATTATTGGGATACCTAAAGGGGAGGAGAAAGAAAGAAGACTAGAAGATATAGTTGAACAAATTCTCCATGAAAATACTCCCAATCTGGGGGACAAGTGTTCGTGTTCTAGAGGCAAAAAGATTTACCCCCAAGATCATAGAATCTAGAAAGACCTCGACACCTGATTATTAAACTGATGAATCATAATTTTAGACAGAAGCTCTTGAGAGTAGCTAGTGGGAAGAGATTACTTCCGTACAGAGGAAGGTCCATCAGAGTAACATCAGACCTGTCCACAGAAACCTGGCAAGCCAGAAAGGGCTGGCAAGACTTACTCAGGGCACTAAATGAGAAGAACATGCAGCCAACATGAATACTTTATCCAGCTAGGTGGACATGCAAAATGGATGAAGAGATAAAGAGCTTCTAAGACTGGCAAGGTTTAAAAGAGTATGTGACCACCGAGCCAGCACTACAAGAAATATTAAGGGGGGGAACGCTCTATAAAAGAAGAAAAACCCAAAAGTGTCCTAGAACAGAAATTTACAGAGACAATGTTTAGAGGGGCTTCACAGGCAATAGGATGTCAATAAAAATGTATATTTTGATAATCACTCTTAATGTGAATGGCCTAAACGCTCCCATAAAACAGCACAGGTTGCAGATTGGATTAAACGACAGGACCCATCGAGACAAGATGGGGAGGAAGGCGTCGTTTCAACCTGTACCCTCAAGTGAGCTGATTACCTACCAAAGAACTCTGATCACCCATGAAACCAGCCTGAGAGCAGAATTATACACGTCTGGATCTCTACGGGGGCAGTAGACGCCAGTGGGCAGGTAAAGTGGAGTGGGAACATCGGACTGATATCGAAAGATAAACAAAAGGGGGAGGGAGCCACCAGAGGCGACCGATTGGAAAGTAATACCCCAATACAAGAGTGCCCTGCAACTGGGGACCAGCATTAACTTGGAGTCTGGTTGAAAGCACTCAAAAAGAGCAAAGAATCATGGGGGGAAATTGTGGGAATTGGGGCGGTTAGGGACAGGGGCTTAAGTCCCCAGACCCAGGGCAGCCTCCCTGATGCTGAGCCAGAGAGAGGGAGGCGGACAAACCAGGTCTTTGTCCCTGAGCCGCCAGCACGCCCGAGAATACATGGGGTCCATCTCTCCTGAGGGACTGGGACACTCGCCAGACAGCAGAACGCTGGGCCCTGCCATAAGAGGCTGAGACGCGTGTCCCACACCCTCCCTTGAGAGAGGTGCGGGCTGGCACCAGCCTGGCACTTGCTCTTAGACCCATGCTGTGCCCTCAGAGCCTGAGAAGCACGCGCCCCACACCCTCCCCTGGGAGAGTGCACACAGGCGCCAGCCTGGAGCTCTCGACCGGGAAAGACCAGGAACTCCCAGCCCGGGCCAGTGGGAAAATCTCAGTGTGCGATAGCTGCTTGGAACCTCTCTGGCGGTCTGGAGCTGCCCAGACAACCACCGCTGCCGGGGATTTGGAAATAAGCAGGAGATCCTGCATCCCCAGGGACCGCGACTCAGAACCTGCTCTGCCAGTGGCCAGGGGGGAATTTATGTGCTCTCCAACACCACAGGGGAGAAGGCTGAGGCTTCTCTCTGAGAGGGAGGTCGGGGTGCAGATTGCTTTCCTCTAAACCTCCAAAAACCATCAAAAGCTGTCAAGGCAAGAGAAAACAGATGAACAAACATAAAAACCTCCAGGGAACAAGGCCTGAAAAAAACCTTTTCCTCAGAGCCCACCCCCTTGAGGGGGGCGGGAGGACCTAACTGAGGGAACATCATTGACTGAAAACCCACGTGGCAGAAAACCAACCAGAAAGGAAAAAAAAAAAAAAAAAAAAAAAAAAGACAGGAGAACAACCACCACTACTTCATAGATACAACTTTTATTTTTAACTCATTCCCACTATTCTGGTTCATTTTTTTTTATATAGATAATTTTTTAGCCTATTTACCATCACATTGAGATGTCCAGTACATCAAATTCCATAATAACCTTCTAACCTGAACTTTTTGATACATGCACCCGTGTTTTTCTTTTGCTTTTCTATTTTTTAATTTTTTTAAATTTTAGTTTAGTTTAGTCTAGTTTATTCTTTTTTTATTTTTATTTTCTAAAATTCATATAGAGTTAAACTTCAAGGTAATCCCCTTACCCCAATCAATGCTACCCCTATAGGTAAACCAATTTTTAATCCCCCTTTATCTTAGGAAAGTTGAGTCCTTTAACAAAGATATAAAGATACATCCAGGAAGAATCAAAATAACCTTCTTCACCCGCACTGAGAATTTATAACCACTCTCCCATCTTTAACTTCCGCCAGTGTTTCTGTGTATTTGTTTGTCCTTATAGTATATAAATCTTATACTTGGGGTTCTTTTTAATGCGGTTCTTCCTTTTTTTGCTTTTATATATATACATTTTTTTTTCCTCTTGTCATTATACTTTTATCAGTCTTCTCTTTATCTGTTTTTGTTTGTATACTTCATAAATCTTACCTTGGGGCCCATGTGGGCTGAGCCTTCTCTTTTATCTTCCCTTTTTTCCCTTTTTCTCTCTCTCTTTTTTTCTTTTTCTTTTATTTTTTCTCTCATTTGGGTGGGGAATCCTCATTGCTCAGAAGCATTCCAGGATGCACCTTGACTGCACCACAGTCGATACATCCAGCTGTATCCGTTCAGTCATCTCTCACCAAAATGACTAGGAGGAGAAATGCACAACAGAAGAAAAATACAGTGGATGGGCCTTCTACAACAGAGCTAATGGCTATCCACATACACAATGTGTCGGAAAGGGAATTCTGGCTAACAATTATCCAGGCAAAAGCTAGGTTGGAGAAAGCCATGGATGACCAAACGGAATTGATTAGGGCAGAACTGAAAGCCACCAGGGATGATGTTCACAACATTAGGGCAGAACTGAAAGCCACCAGGGATGATGTTCAAAATGCTCTCAATGAATTCCAATGTAATCTAAATTCTCTAAAAGCTAGGTTAACTGAGACAGAAGATAGAATTAGTGATCTGGAGGACAAACAGATAGAGAGAAAGGATCAGGAGGAAGCCTGGAATAAACAACTCAGAAGCCTCAAAAACAGAATCAGGGAAATAAATTATGCCATGAAATGTTCCAACGTCAGAATTATTGGAATCCCTGAAAGGGAGGAGAAAGAAAGAAGTCTAGAAGATATAGTGGAACGAGTTGTCTATGAAAGTTTTCCCAATCTCACGAATGGAACCAGTGTTCATGTACTAGAGGCAGAATGGTTTCCCCGCAAGTTTATAGATTCTTGAAAGTCCTCGAGACACCTGGTAGTAAGAATGAAGAATTATAACTGTAGGCAGACCCTCTTGAAAGCAGCTAGGACAAAGAAGCTCCTTACATACAGAGGAAAGCCCATTAGAATAATGTCAGACCTGTCCACAGAGACCTAGCAAGCCAGAAAGGGCTGGCAAAATATATTCAGGGCACTAAATGAGAAGAACATGCAGCCAAGAATACTTTATCCAGCAAGACTGACATTCAAAATGGATTGAGAGATAAAGAGTTTCCAAGACCGACAAGACTTAAAAGACTATGCAACCACCAAGCCAACACTGCAGGAAATATTAAGGGGGTCCTATAAAAGAGAAAAAAATCCTAAGAATATCATTGAACAGAAATATAGAGACAATCTACAGAAAGAAAGACTTCAAAGATAACACGATGTCAAAAGAACATATCTATCAATAATCACTCTCAATGTGAATGGCCTAATTGCACCCATAAAATGACACAGGGTTGCAGATTGGATAAAACGACAGGACCCATCCACATGTTGTCTACAAGAGACCCATTCTGAACCTAAAGATACACCCAGACTGAAAGTGAAGGGATGGAGAAGCATCTTTCATGGGCCTCAAAAGAAGACTGGGGTAGCGATTCTCATATCAGATAAATTAGATTTTAACCTAAAGACTGTAGTCTTTATGACACTACATCATTCTTAAAGGGACTATCCACCAAGATGATTAACAATTGTAAATATCTATGCCCCCAATACATGGGAGCAGACAATTACATAAGAAAACTATTGATCAAGATAAAGAGTCATATTGATATGAATACATTAATAGTAGGAGATCTTAACACGCCTCTCAGTAATAGAGAGATCATCGAAGCAGAAAATCAATAAAGAAATAAGAGCATGAAACATTGGACCAGATGGACCTCATAGATATATACAGAACATTCCACCCTAAAACAGCAGAATACTCATTCTTCTCAAGTGCACATGGAACCTTCTCCAGAATGGACCACATACTGGGTCACAAATCAGGACTCAACCGATACCAAAAGACTGACATTATTCCCTGCATATTCTCAATCACAATGTTTTGAAACTGGACCTCAATCACAAGAAAAAGTTCGGAAGGAACTCAAACACATGGAAGCTAAAGACCACCTTGCTTAAGAATGCTTGGATCAACCAGGAGATCAAAGAAGAACTTAAACAATTCATGGAAACCAATGAGAATGAAGACACTTTGGTCCAAAACCTATGGGATACAGCAAAGGTGATTCTAAGGGGGAAAGACATAGCCATCAATCCTCCCTCAAAGAAATTGAAAAATTCAGAATACACCAGCTGTCTCTACACCTTAAAGAACTGGAGAATCGGGGTGCCTGTGTGGCTCAGTGGGTTAAAGCCTCTGCTTTCAGCTCAGGTCATGATCCCAGAGTCCTGGGATTGAGCCCCACATCGGGCTCTCTGCTCGCAGGGAGCATGCTTCCTCCTCTCACTGCCTGCCTCTCTGCCTACTTGTGATCTCTCTTTGTCAAATAAAAAAATAATATCTTAAAAAAAAAAGAACTGGAGAATCAACAACAAATCAAACCAACTCCATACATAAGAAAGGAAATAATCAAGATTAGAGCAGAGATCAATTAGGTAGAAACGAGAGATACAGTAGAACGTATCAATGAAACTAGAAGCTGGTTTTTTGAAAGAATCAATAAGCTTGATAAAGCATTGGACACACTAATCCAAAAGAAAAGAGAGAAAGCCCAAATTAATAAAATTATGAATGAAAAGGGAGTGATCACAACTAACACCAAGGAAGTAGAAAAAATCATCAGAAAATATTACCAATAGTTATATGCAAATAAGCTAAGCAACTTAGATGAAATGGATGCATTCCTGGAAAATTATAAACTCCCAAAATTGAACCAGGAAGAAATTGACAACCTGAATAGACCAATATCTAGTAAGGAGATTGAAGCACTGATCAAAAACCCTCCCAAAAAAACAAGAGCCCAGGACCTGATGGATTCCCTGGGGAATTCTACCAAACTTGCAAAGAAGAAATAACACCTATTCTCCTGAAGCTGTTTCAAAAAATTGAAGCAGAGGGAAAACTTCCAGACTCTTTTTATGAAGCCAGCATTACCCTGATCCCCCAAAAGTCAAAGACCCTACCAAAAAAGGAGAATTTCAGACCAATATCACTGATGAATATGTACGCTAATATTCTCAACAAGATCCTAGCAAACAGGATCCAACAGCACATTAAAAAGATTATCAACCATGACCAGGTGAGATTCATCCCTGGGTTACAAGGATGGTTCAACATTCACAAATCAATCAATGTGCTAGAACAAAACAATAAGAGAAGAGAGAAGAACTACATGGTCCTCTCAATTGATGCAGAAAAAGCATTTGGCAAAATCCAGCACCCGTTCCTGATTAAACCACTTTGAAGTATAGGGATAGAGGGAACGTTCCTGAACTTCATGAAACCTATCCATGAAAGACCCACAACAAATATCATCCTCAATGGGAAAAAGCTTGCAGACTTCCCATTGAGGTCAGGAACACGACAAGGATGCCCACTCTCAACAACTCTTGTTCAATATATTAATAGAAGTCCTAACAACAGCAATGAGACAACAAAAAGAAATAAAAGGTATTCAAATTGGCAGTGAAGAAGTCAAACTCTCTCTCTTTGCAGATGACATGATACTTTATATGGAGAACCTAAAGCACTCCATCCCCAAACTACTGGAACTCATAACAGCACTTTAGTAATGTGGCAGGATACAAAATCAATGTACAGAAATCAGTTTCTTTCTTATACATTAACAATGAAAATATAGAAAGGGAAATTAGAGAATAGATTCCATTTTCTATAGCACCAAGAACCATAAGATACCTGGGAATAAACCTAACCAAAGAGGTAAAGGATCTGTGCCCAAGGAACTACAGAACACTCATGAAAGAAATTGAAGAAGACACAAAAAGATGGAAGAGAATTCCATGCTCATGGATAGGAAGAATAAACATTGTTAAAATGTCTATACTGCCTAGAGCATTCTATGCTTTCAATGCCATCCTGATCAAAATTCCAATGACTCTTAATCTCACAAAACAAACTGGGGGTTGCTGGGGGGAGGTGGGATTGGGAGAGGGGGAGCGGGCTATGGACATTGGGGAGGGGAGGCGAACCATAAGAGACTATGGACTCTGAAAAACAACCTGAGGGTTTTGAAGGGTCAGGGGTGGGAGGTTGGGGCAACCTGAGGGTTTTGAAGGGTCAGGGGTGGGAGGTTGGGGGAACAGGTGGTGGGTAATGGGGAGGGCACGTTTTGCATGGAGCACTGGGTGTTGTGCAAAAAGAATGAATACTGTTACGCTGAAAAAATAAATAAAATGGGAAAAAAAAATTCCACTGGCATTTTTCAAAGTGCCTGAACAAACAATCCTAAAGTTTGTATGGAACCATAAGAGACCCCAAATTGCTAAGGAAATGTTGAAAAACAAAAACAAAACTGGGGGCATCACATTGTTCGATTTCAAGCTTCACTACAAAGCTGTGATCATCAACACAGCATGGTACTGGCACAAAAACAGACATAGACCAGTGGGACAGAGTAGAGAGACCAGATATGGACCCTCAACTCTATGGTCAAATGATCTTCAACAAAGCAGGAAAAGGGCGCCTGGGTGGCTCAGTGGGTTAAAGCCTCTGCCTACGGCTCAGGTCATGATCCCAGGCTCCTGGGATCGAGCCCCACATCGGGCTCTCTGCTCAGCGGGGAGACTGCTTCCTCCTCTCTCTCTGCCTGCCTCTCTGCCTAGTTGTGATTTCTCTCTGTCAAATAAATAAAATATTAAAAAAAAAAAAAAAAAAAAAAAAACAAAGCAGGAAAAAATACACAGTGGAAAAAAGACAGTCTCTTCAATAAATCGTGCTGGGAAAACTGGACAGCTATATGTAGAAGAATGAAACTTGACCATTTTCTTACACTGTACACAAAGATAAACTCGAAATGGATAAAAGACCTCAATGTGAGAGAGGAATCCATCAGGATCCTAGAGGAGAACATAGGCAGTAACCTCTTCGATATCAGCCACAGCAACTTCTTTCAAGATATGTCTCCAAAGGCAAAGGAAACAAAAGCAAAAATGAACTTGTGGGACTTCATCAAGATCAAAAGCTTCTGCACAGCAAAGGAAACAGTCAACAAAACAAAGAGACAACCCACGGAATGGGAGAAGATATTTGCAAATGACATTATAGACAAAAGGTTGATATCCAGGATCTATAAAGGACACCTCAAGCTCAACACACACAAAACAGATAATCATATCCAAAAATGGGCAGAAGATATGAACAGACACTTCTCCAATGAAGACATACAAATGGCTATCAGACACATGAAAAAATGTTCATCATCACTAGCCATTAGGGAGATTTAAATTAAAACCACATTGAGAGAGGCGCCTGGGTGGCTCAGTGGGTTAAAGCCTCTGCCTTCGGCTCAGGTCATGATCCCAGGGTCCTGGGATCGAGCCCGGCATCAGGCTCCCTGCTCTGTGGGGAGCCTGTTTCCTCCTCTCTCTCTGCCTGCCTCTCTGCCTACTTGTGATCTCTGTCTGTCAAATAAATAAATAAAATCTTAAAAAAAAAAAAAAAACACATTGAGATACTACCTTACACCAGTTAGAATGGCCAAAATTAGCAAGACAGGAAACAACGTGTGTTGGAGAGGATGTGGAAGAAGGGGAACCCTCTTACACTGTTGGTGGGGATGCAAGTTGGTGCAGCCACTTTGGAATGCAGTGTGGAGATTCCTGAAGAAATTAAAAACAGCTTTCCTTGCATAACATATGACATGGAAGACATTGGGAGATGGACAGGAGAAGGAAGTTGAGGGAAATTGGAAGGGGAAGTGAACCATGAGAGACTATGGACTCTGAAAAAAAACCTGAGGGTTTTGAAGGGGCGGGGGTTGGGAGGTTGGGGGAACCAGGTGGTGGGTAATAGGGAGGGCACATATTGCATGGAGCATTGGGTGTTTTGCAAAAACAATAAATACTGTTATGCTGAAAAAATAAATAAATAAAAATTAAAAAACAAAACAAAACAAAACCCAGCTTTCCTATGACCCTGCAATTGCACTAGTAGGTATTTCCCTCTAAGAGACTGATGTTGTGAAAAGAAGGGCCATTTTATCCCAATGTTCATAGCAGCAATGGTCACAGTTGCCAAACTGTGGAAAGAACCAAGATGCCCTTTAATGGATGAATGGATAAAGAAAATATGGTCCATATACACAAAGGAATATTATGCCTCCATCAGAAAGGATGAATATCCAACTTTTGTATCAACATGGATGGGACTGGAAGTGATTATGCTGAGTGAAATAAGTCGAACAGAGTCTAGTATCATATGGTTTCACTTACTTGTGGAGCATAAGGAATAACTCAGAGGACATTGGAAGATGGAGAGAAGTAAGTGGGGGAAATTAGAGGGGGAGACAAATCATGAAAGACTGTGGACTCTGAGAAACAAACTGATGGTTTTGGAGGGTAGGGTGTTGGGTTGGGTGAGCCTGGTGGTGGGTATTATGGAGGGCACGTATGCATGCAGCACTGGCTGTGGTGCAAAAACACCACTGGAACACTGAAAATAAATAAAATAAAATGTAAAAAAAAATCAAAATAAAAGAAAAAAACCTCCTCTGTCACTTTTACTGAGAGTACACTGGGTGTATTGATTAACATAGGGTGAACTGACATTTTGTTCTTTTGAATCTTCCTACCCATAAACCTGAGATATTTTTAAACATTATTTTGGAGTCTTTCTATTTATCTATGTATTTGTTTATTTTTGTATTGTTTGAATCTTCTTGGATTTTCCAATTATCAAAAGAAAATTGTTGGCAAGTAATAATCATTAAAACTCTTCCTTTTCTATTTTTATATCTATGAATGTATCATCTTGCCGGATGATATTGGCTGGGACTTCCAAGGGCTGAATAATAATAACGATGGCTGAAAACCATCTAGATCTGAATTCAATGGCATTGCTTCTAGTATTTCTTATTTCACATGTGCTAGCTTTTTGTTTGTCACATTATATATGCTTTTCATTAAAAAATATATCTTCATGTTTTTATTTTGTTTAGGTTTTTCTTTTGTACCCATTACCTAATGATCATTATTACAAAATGTATTTTTAGAATGATTAGAAATAGAATAGCATACGATTCTTTTCTTCTTCTTAGAATGTTTGCCTTGTCCCATTTTCTGGCAGCTCATTAACTCTCTGTGTCCTTTTTGGGGGGAATTCCCAGCCTTATGATAGTCATCCCACCATATTAGTATCTAGAAGAGTTAATTATTGAGTGAGGACCCATTAAAGGTCAAGGTTTAGGTCTAGGACCAATACTCCCATCAATACACCTACTCCCAGAAACTTTTCAGAAGTCAGTTACTTGAGTATTCAGAATTTTGTAGAATTCATTTTGCCATCAAAAGTACCTAGGATGTTTCGGGTATCACACCTGGTATCTTAACTTTAAGACTTCTTCAACTTTCCAGTGATTTAACAAGCAACATAGTGGACTTTCTATTTAATTGACCACAAACAATATATGTCTATTAAATTAATTATCCTGAATCTACATAATTTGGTGGCAGATATGAATAGAAACAATTCACTTTCAAGGTACATTTGGGAATCTGAAGTTGGTCATTTGACCTTACTTGGAATTCTGTCACTTAAAAGCTAAATTAAACTATGTGATTCATGGCAGTCTATGGCATGCATTGGCAAAGCAGCTAGATTATTACCTACCTCTAGAAGTCTAAAGGAAACCATTTATATATATATAAATGAGGAATTTATATACATATATACATATTATACATATGTATACATATTATACATATACATATATATGTGTGTGTATATATATATATATATATATATATACACATATATATATATACATGAGGAATCCAAGAAGTATATGTGATGAGCTGCTTTCTTCCATCTATACTGGACATCTGTTTTTATTTTTCATCCTATATTTTATTTTAATTCCAGTGTAGTTAACATAAAGTTTTATTACTTTCAGTTATACAATATAGTGAATCAGCAATGCCATATATATTTCTCAATGTTCATCAAGATAAGTGTACTCTTATTCCCTTTCACTATTTCACCCATCTTCCCACCTACCTCCCCTCTGGTAACCATCTGTTTGTTCTCTATAGTTAGGAGTCTGTTTTTTGGTGTGTGTGTGTGTGTGTGTGTGTGTGTGTGTGTGTGTGTTTCTCTTTTTTTTTCTTTCTTTTTTTTTAATTGTCATTTGTTTTGTTTCTTAAATTCCACACTGAACATCTTGAAGAAAGAGAATGGAAAGCACAAGCCCCCAGTTTCTCTGATCATAGCATTTCTGTGACTACATTTAAGGAATTTCTTATCAATTACATCTTCTTGGGTGATGAACCTGAAAGTTTAAATTAAAATTTGATCCTGTGAGTTTATGAATTACAGTGCCTGCTGAACTCTGAGCCTGTCTATTGTAGTTAAGTATAAGGGCTATACTAATTTGATGTAAGCTCTGGTTCTGCTATTTTCTAACTTTGTAATTTTAGGTCACTTAACACCTTGTGCTTCAGATTTCTTATTTGAATAATAATGCTTCTTTATAAAATGTTATGAAGGGTAAGTGAACTAATACATGTGACATGCTCAAAATGGCATCTGAAATAGGACTTACTCTATGAGGTTTAGCCATTATTAATTATAGAACTTGTTATCTCATATTAAATTTAGATAATTAATGAAGTGTATAAAAGAGTATGAACATAAAAACAGAGATATCTGCTTGGGGGATGGGTAGTTAGATTGTTGGAATACTCCAAAACCCCACTAACCACACCTTTCTTGTCAATAGAAACAACCTTTTTTCCCCAGGGTCTCATGAGTCTGTTTTTGCTTGACTTGAAGACTTTATAAGAATCCCTGGAGCAGTCAGATCTTCTCTGCACATCTCTACTAACTCTAATTTTACCATTTTATACAGATCTATAATGAGTCTGAGAACCTACCATTCCCCAGGGGGCCAATTATAAAGTTAACCTTGGAAAGTAAAAGCATTGCAAAGCTTTTTAATTTATATTGGAAAAAAATCTATGAATACTGTTTTTAAGTATGGATTCTGAAAGCATTTGACCAAAGAAAAAGAGAGTTTTAGTCTAGTAAAGCTGTTTTTTAAAGAGTACATTGAAGATTTCATATTCCAACTAGTAATAAATAAATAAATAAATAAATAAATAAATAAATAAATGGTTCTAGTTGTTGGTTGACTGAGCTCTGTATTCAAAGTTATCTCCTTACTAAGTAAGGATGAGATGCCAGAAATTCCTTGGCCTAAGATAGTGGAAGAAATAGGAAAATGGCTAATTATGACTGTCAAAATAGATTTAAGACATGCAATCTACTCCTACCTGGTTCCTATCTAATGTACCCAGAGATGGCTTACGAGGTATTGATTTCATCAAAGCACTAAGAATTGTATTTTTATGACATTGATAATATTATCAAAGTGTATTACGGTGGCATTTATTTTTTAATCAGAGGTGTTGCTGGTGGATTCTACTTTGTAAGTGGATTCCCTGAGCTTATTTGGGATGATATAACCATAGGGTAATAGAGGCAAAGAATTTCATTTAAATGCAAAAAACTATTATCAGATTATGGAGTTCTTGGGACTAAGAAAGAGGTAGGCAAATCATCAAAGTCCGATTGGATTATAAAAAAGTAAAGGGTTACAGAAAACTAACAAAACAAAACAAAAAATCTAGATAAGGGAAGTAGAGGTCTATCTTGAATCCTTATAATAGGAACTTAAAGGGGCACCAGGGTGGTTTAGTTGGTTAAGCATCTGCCTTTGGCTCTGATCACGATATCAGGATCCTGGGACCAAGCCCTGCCTGGGCTCCCTGCTCAGCAGGAAGTCTGGTTCTCCCTTTCCCTCTCTCTCTGTCTGTACCCATTCGATCTTATTCCCTCTCTCTTTCAAATGAATAAATAAAATCTTCCAAGGGAAACAAAGCAAAAATGAACTATTGGGACTTCATCAAAATAAAAATCTAGGGATGTTTGTGTGGCTTAGCCAGTTAAATGTCTGCCTCTGGCTCAGGTCAGGATCCCACAGTCCTGGGATCTAGCCCCGCATCAGGCTCTCTGCTCAGTGGGAAGACTTCTTCTCTCCCTCCCTCTGCCTGCTACTCTGCCTATTTGTGATCTCTCTCTCTCTGTCAAATAAATAAATAAAATCTTTTGTGCAGCAAAGGAAACACTCAACAAAACCAGAAGACAACCTACAGAATGGGAGAAGAGATTTGCAAATGTCTTACCAGATAAAGGGCTAGTATCCAAACTCTATGAAGAACTTATCAAACTCAACAGCCCCCCCACCCCCCAAATACAGTCAGGAAATGGGCAGAAGACATGAACAGACATTTCCCCAAAGAAGATATATAAATGACCAACAGGCACATGAAAAAAAGATGCTCAACATCACTCAGCATCAGGGAAATAACAAGTCAAAATTGCAATGAGATACCACCCCATGCCAGTCAGAATGGCTAAAATTAACAAGTCATTTGCTAACAACAAATGTTAGCAAGGATATGGAGAAAGGAGAACCCTCCTACACTGTTGGTGGGCATGCAAGCTGGTGCAGCCACTCTGGAAAACAGTATGGAGTTTTGTCAAAAAGTTGAAAATAGAGCTACCCTACAACCTAGCCATTGCCCCACTAGGTATTTACCCAAAGGATGCAAACATTGTAATATGAAGGGGCACCTCCATCCAGTGTTTATTGCAGCAATGTCTGCAATTGCTGAACTATGGAAAACGCCCAGCTGTCCGATTGACAGATGAATGGATAAAGCTGTGGTACACACACACACACACACACACACACATACACACACGAAACACACACACACGATGGAATATTCCTCAGCCATCAAAAAGGATGAAATCTTACCATTTACAATGATGTGGATGGAACTGGAGGGTATTATGCTAAGTGAAATAAGTTAATCAGAGAAAGACAACTATCATAAGGTTTCACTCATGTGGAATTTAAGAAACAAAACAGAAGACCATAGAGGGCAGGAAAAATGAAATAAGACAAAATCAGAGAGGGAGACAAACCATAAGAAATTCTTAACTAGAGGAAACAAAATGAGGGTTGCTCTAGGGGAGGTAGGTGGGGGTGGGGTAACTGGATGATGGTCATGAAGAAGGGCACGTGATGTAAGGAGCACTAGGTGTTATATGCAACTGATGAATAACTGTACTCGACGTCTGAAACTAATGATACACTCTATGTTAACTAAATTTAAATAAAATGAAATATGAAATAGTAGAAACTTAGAATAGCTTACAAAATTCTCAGAAATGGGTCTGTTCACAATCCTAGAATCCCTTTAATGAGGTTTAATCCAGGTAACAAAGTGAAATCCTATGATAACTAAGTATATACTATATAAATCTCTATTTTTACTTTTCCCAAAGAGACCTGTCAAGTGTGCACTATGGTAATTGTTAGGGATTTCAGGGATTATTAGGTTTAAGTGAATACAGATTCTTTGGGACCCAGAACAGCATTGTATTTCATGTAGAGGGCTAACGTGGCCTAGTGATAGAGTTTTTACTCATGATTGCTGCATAGCTTGTCTCTAGGGCCTCAAACCGATTCTTTGATTACCTTTCCGATGGCTGAACATAGAATTTTGCTAGATTCACTAGGCAATTGGCATATTGTCCAAATTACTTACTGATTTATGGAGCAAGGTCTATTGTGCTAGAAAGGAGTATATGCCATATAGGTTAATTGGGCCCTAGGAAGATCCCCCTTTGGTTCATATTTTTTTTTTTTTTAAGAGAGCAAGAGAGGACGCATGCATGCATGTGCTAAATGGGGTGGAGGGCAGAGGGAGCGAGATAATCTTAAGCAAGCTCCACACCTAAGGCAGAGCCCGACAAGGGCTCACAACCCTGAGATCACCACCTGAGCTGAAATCAAGAGTCAGACAGGTAACTGACTGAGCCACTCAGGCACCCCTAGAGGATCCCCATTTAGTTTTCTTTTGTACTGTACAGAATATGGATAGGGCTTGGGAAATTACTTTGGATTATAAAACATTTAGTCAAGTCACGGTGATGCAAGTTGAAGCTTCTTTTCTGGATGTGTCTCTATTGCAGTAACTTAATATAGCCAATGTTATTTATTGCTCAGGAAGTTGCCTTGGTTTTTTCTTCTAAAATAAATTAAAATACCATTGAAGGACTTATATTTTAGGACATAAAGCATCTATAAATAAGGGAACACTTTTCTTAGAAAAAATTTCAAATATTAATATAAAGTTCATAAAATATTTCTGAGAGCTACATAAGGAGATGTACAAATTAGGGGATCTGAAATTTTAACTTTGTTAACTTCATTAGAAGTCTGCCTCTGATTACATCATCACTCTTTTGCTTTAGGACTCCATGAACTCTGCTCTTACACAGTTTAGTCTAGAGGGGGTGGTCCAGTAAATGATGATCTGAAGACATTGTGGTAATAGATACTAGGGGAAATTGAGTTGATGTTTTGTTGAGAGACATGTGTGCTATAGGGTGGAAGGTAATTCCCAAGAAAATAACTCTGTTTGAGTTTATCATCTCAATCAAGTTACAGAATTCTGTGGCCTAAAACATATAGATAACTCCACTAAAGTGTATTTGCAAGATAGTTACAGAATCATTTATGCAGGGTCTGCGTGGGTGAAGATAACAACAAACCTTTCTCCTATTCTCTCTCAATGCAAATGTGCCTTGAATTTGCCTTCTTCTAGTTACTAGAAACCTTATTGATGAAGGTGGAATTTCAGCTGTATTACCAGGCAGCATTGTTTATGGGGAAAGAAAAGAAAAGAAAGGAAGGGAGGAAGGAGGGAAGGAAAAAGAAAGAAAAAAAAAGAGAGAAAGAGAGAGACAGACACACAGAGGTAGGGAGGGAGGGAGAGAGGTATGAGGGGAAAGAAGAAGGGAGGAGGGGCGCCTGGGTGGCTCAGTGGGTTAAAGCCTCTGCCCTCAGCTCAGGTCAAGATCCCAGGGTCCTGGGATTGAGCCCCGCATCGGGCTCTCTGCTCCGTGGAGAGCCTGCTTCCTCCTCTCTCTCTGCCTACCTCTCTGACTACTTGTGATCTCTGTCTGTCAAGTAAATAAAATCTTTAAAAAAAAAAAAAAAAAGAAGAAGAAGAAAGGAGGAAAGAGGAAAAACTGATTACTAACTTGAGTCTGGGGGCTCCTGGGTGGCTCAGTCAGTTAAGTGGCTGCCTTCAGTTCAGGTCATGATCCCAGGGTGCTGGGATGAACACCAGGTCTAGCTCTCTGTTCAGCAGGAAGCCTCCTTCTTCCTCTCCCTCTGCCTGCCACTGCCCCCGTTCATGCTCTCTCTCTGTCGAATGAATAAATAAAAATCTTTATAATCAAACAAACAAAAAAATAAAAAGAGTGAATCTGGACTAGGGGACTATTATACCAACATTAAAAACCTGGATAAAGCCATAGCTTTGGGTTTTCCTGAGCTTGGTGATTTTTCTAAATGCGTATGTTCCTCTTTTAGTAAATTGGAAACAAAGCCCTTGAAACTATGAGAAGAGATATTAATTCCTGTACGAAGCTTGTGATTCCTTAGTCAATGTGACTCCCCTCGCTGCTCCATGGTCTCATTTCCTAATGTTAAGTTAATGTTGTTGGGGCTAATAACTAGCTCCTGGGCATCTGCAAGGATTCCCATAGAAGTGTTGTTCTTGATGCTGGCAAACTGGGTTTCCTGTTTTGTATCATTCCATAAACCTGAGAAAACTGTGCTAGATTTGGCCTATTTCAATTTTTGAGTTTGAAATATTCAGTTGAACCTAAAATTGTCAAGACTGGTTGTTGCCGTTGACATTTCAGGAATTAGAGGGCAACATATATCACCTCTGAGCATATTATTCAGAACAATTTATTAAACAACCTGGAAGTCTGCCAGGTTTGAATATGACTCAGAGGACAGAAGGCTCTCTACTGGGTAGAAATTGCAGTGAGTCTATAACCTGCCACTTGGTCCTTTTGTACCGGCTGATCAAATGTTGGTAAGTACATAGAAGACCTGAGATGCCTAATGAGAATGTGCCACATTCTAATCAGAGAATTACAGAGGAGACCTCTAGAGTATTGGAGCAACACCTTCTTTCATAATTATTTTTCCTTATTTTGAAAAATATCAGTGTTTTCTCTTGAATTAGGTGTCATGGGTCACATGGTGATGATATTACTTAAGTTACCAATTATAAACTATGTATTATATAACCCACTAAGATAACTATTATTATTTTAATAAATATTTTTCTTTTATTGCCTTTATACTTATTCTGTTGTGCTTTTCTTATTTTTTTTTTTTTTTTTACAGAGAGAGAGAAAGAGAGAGAGAGAGATCACAAGTAGGCAGAGAAGCAGGTGGCGGGGGGGGGCGGGGCAAGTAGGTTCCCCGCCAAGTGGAGATCCTGATGCGGTGCTCGATCCCAGGACCCTGAGATCATGACCTGAGCCGAAGGCAGAGGCTTTAACCCACTGAGCCACCCAGGCGCCCCTCTAATATTTTTAATATAGGATATAATTTCATTGTAGGCATACCTTGTTTTAATGCCCTGCATTTTATGTACTTCACAGATCCTGTGTTTTTTAAAAACTCATGTTTTATGGCAACCCTGTGTGAGGAAGTCTATTGCTTTGTAGGAATTTTATAATTAGAGAGAAGCTAATGCTTCATTTCAAAGCTTCAAAAGATAGGCTAACATCCTTGTTAGGGGCTGGTGATTTTAAGCTGAAGCCAATGCTTATTTACTATTCTGAACATTCTAGGGCCCTTCAAAATTATGCCAAATCTATTCCATCTGTATTCCATAAATGGAACAACAAAGCCTAGATGACAGTACATCTGTTTACAACATGGTTTACTGACTATTTTAAGCCAACTGTTGAGACCTGCTGCTCAGAAAAAAAGGAATCTTTTTCAAAAGGTGTCAAAGGTGACAATGCACCTGGTCACCAAAGAGCTCTGATAAAGATACACAAGGAGATGAATGTTGTTTTCATGACTGCTAACACAACATTCATTCTGTAGTCCATGGATCAAGGAATCATTTAGACTTTCAAATCTTACTATTTCAAAAATCCATTTTGTAAGGCTGTAGCTGCTATGGATAATGATTCTTCTGATGTTTTGGACAAGTAAATTGAAAACCTTCTGGGAAGGATTATCCATTTTAGATGCCATTAATAACATTTGAAATTTATGGGAAGAGGTTGAAATTCTAACCCTAGTGGATGAATTTGAGGGGTTCAATACTTAAGGGTGGAAGTATTGGTAGAAATAGCAAGAGAACTAGAATTAGAAGTGGTACCTGAAGAGGTAATTTAATTGATCAATCTCTTGAAGAAATCTTAATGGATGAGGAGTTGCTTCTTAGAGATGAGCAACAAAAGTGATTTCTTGAGATAGAATCTACTCCTGGTAAAGACTCTGTAAAAATTGCTGAAATGACAACAAAGGATTTAGATTATGACATAAACATAGTTGATAAAGCAACAGCAAGGTTTGAGAGGTTGACTACAATTTTGAAAGAAGTTCTGAGGTGGCTAAAATGCTATCAGACAGCACCACATGCTACAGAGAAATTGTCCATGAAAGGGAGAGTCAATCCATGTGCAAACTTTATTGTTGTATTATTTTAATAAATTGCCACAGCCACACTAAACTTCAGCAACCACAACCCTGATCAGTCAGCAGCCATCAACACCGAGGCAAGACTCTCTACCAGCAAAAAGACTATGATTCAGTGAAAGCTCAGATGATGGTTAGCATTTTTTTACTAATGAAGTTTTTTTTGTTATTATTGTGTTTTGAGTTTTGTTGGGTTGTTGTTGCTGTTGTTTGTTTTTTTGTTTTGTTTTGGTTTTGGTTTTGGTTTTGAGAGAGAGGGAGAGTGCTCGTGAGTGAGGTGGAACGGTTCAGTTGGAGGGATAGAGAGAATCTCTCAGAGGCTGTACTTGGGGCTTAGTCTCACAACCCTTGAGATCATGACCTGAGCCAAAATCAAGAGTCAGATGCTTAACCAACTGAGCCACTCAGGTGCCACAGCAATGAAGTATTTTTTAAATTAAGGTATGCACATTGTTTTTTCAGGCATAATGCTATTGCACACTTAATAGACTGCAATATAGTGTAAACATAACTTTTATATGCCCTGGGAAACCAGAAAACTTATTTGACTTGCTTTATTGCAGTGGTCTGCAATGGAATCTGCAATATCTTGGCGATATGCCTACAGCAATAGACAAGGCTTTAAATTGTCCCCTGAAACTAATTTAACTATATCAAGATCCTGATATTTAGGCTTTCATATTATTCTAGGGTTATTTTTTATTTATTTGCTTGTTTATATTTTACATTTAAAAATATTTGTTTGTTTATTTATGTATTTATATTAGAGAGAGAATGAGTGCAAGTGAGAGGAAGGAGCAGATGGGGAGAAGCACAGGGGGAGGGAAATGGAGGGGGAAAGCAAATGGACTCTGTGCTGAGCAAGGAGCCCCACTTGGGCATTGATCTCATGACCCTGAGATCATGACCTGAGGTGAAACAAAGAGTAGGATGCTCAACTGACAAAGCAACCTGTGCACCTCTATATTTTAAATTTGACCCAAAATGTGTTTAGGAGGGAATTTAGTCTGTTTAGTGTAAATTCCATGAAAGAGAGCCTTTTCTGATTTCTAATTTTTATTAATTTCATTTTAAATTTTCTTAATTTTTTCTTACATTGTTTTAAGGTAGTACCATTGACACAACTTCCTGTATTCATTTTAATTTACCTTGTAGCCTAATTATGATCAATTTTTATGAATGTTTCCTTACTTCTGAAAAGTTTTATCGTCCTTTTTGTATATGTTCTTGATGTCTACATAATTATTTTGTGACTTAGTCTCTTTGTATCCTTACTTTATCTTTAATTTTTTACTTTATCATTGAGGAAATTGAAGTCTTCCTCTACTAAAGTGTTGCTATCTACTTCTCTATCTCCTGTATTTTTTGTTTTATAATATTTATATTGTTATTAAGCTGTAAAAATATTAAATCATATTTTGAAATAAATTATAGTCTTAAGCATCATAATTAGAGTTAGATAAGGTGTTAAGGATGAGGCCCTGATCCCATGAGATTAGTGCTCTTATATAAAGATACACCAGAGAGCTTGCTTGCTTTCTGCAAGCAACTCATGTGAGGAAATGGTGAGATTGTAACCATCTGTTAGCCAGGAAGAGTTCCCTCACCAGGAATTGAATCAGCCAGACCTTAATCTTGAACTTCCAGCCTCTAGAGATATGAGGGGGGAAAAAAGTTTATTTAAGTCACCTAGTCTGTGGTCTTTTGTTATGGCACCCTAAGGTAACTAATATACTTACACATTTAGAATCTAGTTAGGGAGACAGGTGCCTAGGCAGGGTCACTATGCTTGCATACCTTGGCCAACATTTATATATTCTACAGAGTGAATTCAACCCTATTGAATTCAACCCTATTAAGTACCACAGCAGCCATGTCGTAGGAATAAGATAAGATGACTTAGGGAGACAACCAACAGCCCACAACAATTAATTACTTCAGATTTTAGTGTCTTTTTATTTTAAATATGCATATATGTTTATGTATACACACCCATATGTATAAACACAGGAAATATATTCAGCAAAAAAGAATGGAAATGGCCTGAGTGGCAATGAACTGTTTACTGCACACTGCTCCATAGCTTAGAAAGTTTGTCTGGGAGTCAAGAGCTTCTAGTACCTTATGACTATCCTTCATTCAATCATGGAAGAGCCTACAGGCATTCTTCCATCAGTAACAAGAAGAGGAGGAGAAACCTGAATCAGCAACATTTCCTTCCTTAATTTGGTATAAATTCTCATTACTATAATTTACTAATATGCTAACTTCTAACCTCAGACATTTTCTGAATCAGATTTGCTAAATACTGTGGAGAATAACTATCTTTCAAATAAAATAGTTTTGATTTTTTTTTTTTTTTTTTTTTAGTATGGCAATATGATGACAAGGTACCTGCACAGTCATTTCACCAACCTGTAAAGGCAATAATCAGAATAACACCCAGCTTGGATCAGATCCAAATTTTAAATAGAGATTCTCTGTATTGTTTTCAATATGTTAATTTCTTGGAAAGTGGAAATGCCTAATAATTACTGTGGTTTATGTGTGTGTGTGTGTGTGTGTGTGTGTGTGTGTTTAAAAATTTTTTATTTAAATTCGATTTATTTTTTTATATTATTATTTCTAAAGAAGATTTCTCTCTCTCTCTCTCTTTTTTTTTAATTCTTTTCAGCGTAACAGTATTCATTGTTTTTGCACCACACCCAGTGCTCCATGCAATACGTGCCCTCCCTATTACCCACCACCTGGTTCCCCCAACCTCCCACCCCCCGCCCCTTCAAAACCCTCAGGTTTTTTATCAGAGTCCATAGTCTCTCATGGTTCATCTCCTCTTCCAATTTCCCTCAACTCCCCTCTCCTCTCCATCTCCCCATGTCCTCCATGTTCTTTGTTATGCTCCACAAATAAGTGAAACCATATGACACTTGACTCTCTCTGCTTGACTTATTTCACTCAGCAGAATCTCTTCCAGTCCCATCCATGTTACTACAAAAGTTGGGTATTCATCCTTTCTGATGGAGGCATAATACTCCATCATGTATATGGACCACATCTTCCTTATCCATTCGTCTGTTGAAGGGCATCTTGGTTCTTTCCACAGTTTGGCGACCATGGCCATTGCTGCTACAAACATTGGGGTACAGATGGCCCTTTTTTTCACTAAATCTGTATCTTTGGGGTAAATGCCCAGTAGTGCAATTGCAGGGTCATAGGGAAGCTCTATTTTTAATTTCTTGAGGAATCTGCATACTGTTCTCCAAAGTGGCTGCACCAACTTGCATTCCCACCAACAGTGTAAGAGGGTTTCCCTTCCTCCACATCCTCTCCAGCACATGTTGTTTCCTGTCTTGCTAATTTTGGCTATTCTAACTGGTGTAAGGTGGGATCTCAATGTGGTTTTAATTTGAATCTCCCTGATGGCTAGTGATGATGAGCATTTTTTCATGTGTCTGATAGCCATTTGTATGTCTTCATTGGAGAAGTGTCTGTTCATATCTTCTGCCCATTTTTGGATATGATTATCTGTTCTGTGTGTGTTGAGTTTGAGAAGTTCTTTATAGATCCTGGATATCAACCTTTTGTCTGTACTGTCATTTGCAAATATCTTCTCCCATTCCGTGGGTTGCCTCTTTGTTTTGTTGACTGTTTCCTTTGCTGTGCAGAAGCTTTTGATCTTGATGAAGTCCCAAAAGTTCATTTTTGCTTTTGTTTCCTTTGCCTTTGGAGACACATCTTGAAAGAAGCTGCTGTGGCTGATATCGAAGAGGTTACTGCCTATGTTCTCCTCTAGGATTCTGATGGATTCCTGTCTCATGTTGAGGTCTTTTATCCATTTCGAGTTTATCTTTGTGTATGGTGTAAGAGAATGGTCGAGTTTCATTCTTCTACATATAGCTGTCCAGTTTTCCCAGCACGATTTATTAAAGAGACTGTCTTTTTTCCACTGTATATTTTTTCCTGTTTCGTCAAAGATTATTTGACCATAGAGTTGAGGGTCCATATCTGGGCTCTCCACTCTGTTCCACTGGTCTATGTGTCTGTTTTTATGTCAGTACCATGCTGTCTTGGTGATCACAGCTTTGTAGTAAAGCTTGAAATCAGGTAACGTGATGCCGCCAGTTTTGTTTTTAATTGAAAGATTTATAAAACTAATACCACAATCTTTTTTTTATTAAAGATTTTATTTATTTGACAGAGAGAGATCACAAGTAGGCACAGAGGCAGGCAGAGAGAGAGAGAGAAGAGGAAGAAGGCTCCCCGCCCAGCAAAGAGCCCGATGCAGGACTCCATCCCAGGACCCCGAGCCCATGACCTGAGCCAAAGGCAGAGGCTCAACCCACTGAGCCATCCAAGTGCCCCTGCCACAATCTTTAAGTCAGTAGAACATCAAGAGTTCTATTAGGGATGTTTAAAGCAGAACTTCCATTTTCAGTGTGCCTTCTGCCCTAATTAGGAAAGGAACTTATTATACTGGAAGATATCGAATGGCATGAATGCAGCCCCAGTTTTTCTGAATATGGACTGTTTAGCAAGTTTACTTTTAAATGAATTAATTAAGGGATGCCTGTGTGGCTCAGTTAGTTGAGTATGCCTTCAGCTCACGTCATGATCCCAGGTCCTGGGATTGAGCCCACTCAACCCTCTACCCCTCCCCACTGCTCATGCTCTTTCTTTCACTCTCTCAAATAAAACAAGTCTTTTTTTAAAAAAGAGTATTATTTTAATTCTCCATTTCCATTAGAGTGCAACAAAATCTAGTAACTACCTGTTGCCTCTCTTTTTTTTTTATTGTCTTTTTTCATAATATCTCAATGCTCATTGAAGGAGGTGAACATTTCTTAGATTATGTATTTATAGGAGTTTCAAGTAGGAAAATGATTAGTACCATGTACCAGGTTATTTATAATTTTCCTTTCACCCCAGGATAAAGGTAAATTTGTTTATCCTTACTTTTCATCAGTCGAGGAGGATAACAACTCTTCTGTCCCTCTGACAGGAAGATAGGCTTTGTCCTGAATACATAGCCTTCCTGTGTGATTCCTTTGCCTCTTGTCTCTAGGAAGCAAACTAAAGTTCTATCATATAGTGATATGATAAATCTTTCTCTGATAAACGAAGGGGATTCACTGCTATCGCCTTCAAGAAATTTATTTTTCTGGTGACTTCTGAGATTGATTGCCATAATGTTTTCTTTTTCCTAAAACAGTCAATACTATTTGAGGCTCATTGCATTGGGCTGCAGTTCTACCCACTTTTTCACATGTTTTTCATGGATATTTATCTATGTCCTAGTTTTTCCGAAAAATGAAAGTTACATTTTTACTTCTCAACTTTCTTATAAGTATTAAATGTATACAAATATTACATATTTTCCTAGGAAAAGAGAAGGAAATGCTGCTGTCTTCAAATCACAGGCTGTCTAGCTTCTTGAATTCAAATATATACCTCACTTAATCTATACATTTCTTCTTTTTCCAACACCCAGATTTAATTGTTTTTATCTAAGTACTACTTTGATACATGCTATATGATACTGATATATAGCAAGCTGATTCTGATTTTAAATCAGTTCTAAATAACGTACTAGTTTCTCTATTTGTAACCGCAATAAGTTATCACAAACTTGGTAGCTTACAACAACACACGTTTATTTTCCTGCAGTTCTGAGTAACAGAAATCCCACACCTTCCTCACCAGGCTAAGGTCAAGGTGTCTGCAAAAGTATGGTACTTTTGGAAGGAGAATTTGTTTTACTGCTTTTTCCAGCTTCTAGAAGCTACAAATATTCCTTAGTTTTGGCTTCTTTCTTCATTTCAGAGCCAGAAAAATAGCGTATCTCTGATCTTGTTTTATTGATATATCTCTTTCACTGACTCTGACCTCTTTTCTGCCACCCTCTTCCATTTTTAAGGATGCTTGATTACATTGGGGTCACCTCTGTAATCCAGGATAATCTTTGTATTTTAAGGTCTTAGGAAAATTAATTCCACCGGCAACCTTATTTTCCCTTGGTGGTGTAACCTATAGTGCTCACAAGTTCTGAGTTTTAGGACTTAGGTAGGGTGGGGAGGAGAGTTACTGTTGTTATTCTTCCTACAAGTTTCTGTTTTAATTGGAATTTACCTATCATGCATGTCTTAAGACATCTACTTTCTGGCCTATAAGCATATAGTGCTTACTTTTAATTATTTCTATTTTTAGTTAAATACTCAACTAAAAATTATTAATATTTCCATTTTAAATTAGAAAATGGTTAACATTTATGGTTATTCCTTGATAACTTGAAACTAATATAATCTCTATATAAAGAGTACATCTTTTCCATAAATACATAAAATCAAGCCATTCATTTTGTTGCTTTAAATTCTCTATTTTGTATTAAATATTTAACTTATTTATCTCATGATTACTTTAAATACCATTGATCATTCTCTCTTCCATCCTCTTAATTTCATGTAGTTTTAATATCCCTTACAAAATATTTTATACTTAATATTAAATTCAATGCATTTTTAACTATATGTGTATTTATCAATTCAAAATTTGTGGCAGAGTATGGACGGGCTCTCTTAACTATTCAGCGAAATCACTGCAAAGAGGAAGTTGCTCTCAGAGGTGCAAGTGTTCCATTTTAGAGAAGCCAGGAAATAAAGCAAATCTAACAGTAACAACAAAATTAAACAAATAATCAACTGAAATATAGGCTGTTTATTGTAGCCCCCTAGCCTAAAGATAGTTGTGATCTTATGAGTATGCTCTAGCTAATGGAACAAGAAGCATGTGTCCTTAAAGACAAGGGAAAGGGGAAATGGCCCTTCTTCCTTTTCTGAGTCCTACTTAGAAAATGATATGTTGTGTGGATAACTATTTTGATGAGAATGAAAACCATATACTAGTACAAGAGAATGAAAACACTAGTTCTCCAGCATGGAGAGTGTAGCTGAATTATTCCATAATATTGCTGCCTATATCCATGTTGTGTGGCCAGTTGGCCTGCAACAGCCTCAAACTGACAGTGCATCCTAGCAGCACATGCCCTAGACAATAGCCTACAGAGTCACAAGAAAATATGAGTTCCTAATATGACTTCCCCAAAGACCCTTGTGATGAACATTTCTTCCCTGCTTTCCAGGGCCTTAGATAAACCTCCCCTTAGATAAGACCCTAATCAAGCTAACCAAAAATCCCACTCACTCTTTTTGGTTTGAACTGGTCAACCTGGCCTTGGTCTGGTAACTTAAGGCACTCTACTCTCAGACTTGGATAAAGCTATGTGCCTCAGATTCTGCCTTGCTTTCTCTGCCAGCATCTTGACTTAACTTCCCCTTGTGGACCCTTGATATCTGTGTGTGTGTGTGTGTGTGTGTGTGTGTGTGTGTGTGTGTGTGTGTGTAAGACCTGTGAGTAATAAACTTCTCTATTTCACTTTCCTTTATAGTCTTTTGTTGAGCTGTGCCTCCTTAAAAACTATGCACAATTGCTGTGCTAAATTTGTTCTACCTGAGGTTACAGGCTGGAGATTTACAAGGTCATGTAAAGTCATTTTTTAGCTACCTAGTAGTGGTAATAGAGAGAATACAGAGTCAAAAAGTTTGGAGAGAACTTTATTTATTTAATTATGTTAATAATTAACATGGAATAATGTTTATATATCCTACTAGAGGGCCAGAATTAGAACTAAGAGAGGATACTGAGGTACTCTCCTTGGACGCAAGATTTAAGGTGGTGTCAAAAACTTCAATAGTCAAAATAAATAATAATATAAAATTTTAAAAATCAACATTAATATAAACAATTCATAATGAACAACTATAAAACAGAAACTATAAAAATATTAAAGAAGGACAAAGTGTTTTATTACCTTAAATTATTGTTTTGGGGAATAATCTTTTTTTTATTTTATTTTAATTCCAGTATCATTAACACACAGTGTTACAATAGTTTCATGTGTACAATATAGTGACTCAGCAGTTCTATACATTACTCAGTGCTCATTGTGATAAGTATACTCTTAATTGCTTTGAGAAATGGTAGTCCCATGCTTCTGGATTTATGAAGGTTGACAATGATTAGAGAAGAGGTTGGGCAACATGGGCTTTATAAATAAATAAGGTTTTCTGATTCAGCATTAATTTACTTTTTCTCTTGGTTCAAAATATAGGAGGACATTTGGCTAAGTGTATAAAAATATGCACATTTTTTCCTTTTGCCTCAGACTCTAATATGGCTTGACATGGTCTTATTCTATCATTTCCCCCCACCAATCCCCCAACCTGGCATGAGGGGAGGCAGTTCTTTTCAATATCTGTTTGCTTTTAGCTTTCTTTCACAATGGGAAAAAAACTTCTCTTACCTCTTTTATCCCACCATCCACCCCTTGCTTTCAAGAAGTGAAACTAGATCTTATTTCTCACCCTCACAAAATTCCTACATACCTCTGCCTACTTCTGGAATGCAGAAGTGGCTTCAGCACTGATCACTGTGGTTATGTTCTGAGTCCATACATTGCCTGAAAGTGTTTATCTTGTTTTGGAGCCTCTCTCATTTGATTTTCTATTTTTGTATAATTTATGAACCATTTCTACATATTTGGAAGAGGGGAGTGGATGAAAAGTGAGAATTTATTGAATTACCTAGATTACTAGTCCATATTTTCAATAAATGAGAAACTAAAGTCTAGAGACATGATGGCCTTTGTAATCAAGGTACCAGTTGTGATATATAAGGCACCTTGTCTTTCCAATATGTGCTTTTACTTAAGGCTTCCACTTAAGGGAATGAAATAATTATTTAGAACTAATTAGAAATTACTAAGAAAAATACAGGAATACATGTATCTAGGGCAATTGGCTACATCTCTGACTGTCCTTCTATTCTCAAGAATTGAGTACTTTTGCAATGCTGTTTTTCCCTTTATGGTAGTTGATCTAATTATACTAACCTATAAAGGAAAATGTTATTTATTAGGTGTACATTTCTTTCTACTTTCATCCCGCAGTGTGATGCCTTCAGTGGAGCCACACTGGCATAAAATTTCTATTATAAGAAACTATTCATTTCTCTGGTTCTTTTCTCAGTTTGTGATAAAAGACTAAAATAGCTTCTTCCATTCAAATATTTTTCTCAACTTGCAAAAGCTTAAAATGCCAGTGGTTATCTTAGATGTGCCTTAAATTAATGCACATAGTTAGAAACATATACCACGTATATATTTGAAAACGTTTTAGTATAAACTCATGGAAAATTTATTTACTTTCATAATTTTTAAGTTTGGAAAAATGATAGTCTGAAGAAACAAGACAACCTCTAAAGCAGTATATTGTCTAGAAATATCATTTTGTCCATTTTGGTAAAAATTCTTTGGTGTGTAATCTTTGTTTTTGAAGACAACAAGTTTGTCTAAGTTCATATAGAGTAAGAATGACAATTTCCTACCAAAAAAACAAAAAAACAAAAAAACAAAAACAAAACAAACCTGGCCCAAAGTTACTAAAACAAAAACATGAAGTGAACAAAATATGATTAACACTGTTAATACTCATTTCTCCCCATAGTATTATGGCAGGTGTAATTCTTGAAAACACTTCACCATGGACTGTGGCATTTGTGTTTCTTTTTTATATATGTATTTAAGATTTTATTTATTTAACAGAGAGATTGAGATCAGACGTAGGCAGAGGGAGAGGGAGAAGCAGGTTCCCTACTGAGCAGAGAGCACGATGTGGGACTCAATCCCAGGACCTGAGATCATGACCTGAGCCAGAAGGCAGGAACTTAACCCACTAAGCCACCCAGGCACCCTGGCTTTTGTGTTTCTTATGTTAAGCTATATCCCAAGTGCAGTCAACATTCCAAAAAATACACTTTTTCATCAGATACTCCATATTCTGCAAGGTGTGGTTAAAAGGTGATTTTATTTTTTCTATTGTGATTAGCACTTTCTTAATTAGCATGGTAAATTTGAGAAGTAGGCTTTAATGGTGTACATGGTGAACCGTTAATGAGCATGCTGAATATTAAAAATGAGCTCTCACTGAAAATGAAAAATATAGATTGGGTAAATTATTTTAGAGATATTCCCTCCCCTTAGCTGAGCAGTCAGTATAACAGCAAAACCTATCATTACCCTTATTGATGATGCTTTAGGCTAAAATGCTAAATAGCCCTGTGTTAGCCTTATACCTAGGAACTCCAAACGCCTAATTCTTGTTAGAAGAGTGGTAGATGAATGCCTTTGGAATCTTGTTTTGAGTGAACACTCATCTAAGTTGTTCTGTAAACACCTGAAAGGACGGGGAGCTGGGACTTGTTTGAGATTGGTGAGCAGGTTGAAAGAAATAACTTAGTGATCATCTGTTAGTACATGTTCAGCTAATGAAATGTATGATAATTGGCAGAATAATCTGAGACTTACTTTTGTTATAAACAGTAAGTTTTTGGGGGCGCCTGGGTGGCTCAGTGGTTTAAGCTGCTGCCTTCAGCTCAGGTCATGGTCTCAGGGTCCTGGGATCGAGTCCCACGTCGGGCTCTCTGCTCAGCAGGGAGCTTGCTTCCCTCTCACTCTCTCTGTCTGCCTCTCTGCCTACTTATGATCTCTCTCTGTCAAATAAATAAATAAAATCTTTAAAAAAAATAAATAAATAGTAAGTTTTTGGAGGGAAATAGCTAATTCTCTAAAGGTCCTCATAATATTTCTGTGTTTACAATTATTAGCTGAATGAATGAGTGAATAAATAAATAAATAAATATAGTCCAAACCAAGTTGGCTTAATTCAGTTCACTATATATCAAAGTTCATTTATTTTACAAATGTTTACCCATTGTTTATCATATGTATGAAAGATTGAGGTAGAAAAACCTGATCAAGGTTTATTAAAAGAAGATACGAATCTTATCATTTGTTTATCACGAAAGCATATGTACTCTATTTATCTTCAGGCATATGTATAAAATGTGTATAATTTTAGTATTTGTTTAATACAAAATAAAAACAAATTCTTAATGATAATACAAACACATAAATATTTCATTTCTATATCATAAAAGCTGTATTTATTAATATTGACATAATGATAATCTTGATTATTTTTCATGGCCAAATGTTCATGCTTCTGTTTATACTTTAAGCATGTGTTTATAAAAAATTGATAACAAAAAACTAGTCCTTCAGGAAAATTGAGAAAGTTTTTGATATGTTATAAATGAAATTCAGAAATTTGAAATCTTGATTTACTTATCATAGTTCCTGCTTGAATCTCATTTGAATGTATGTCATTCTGTTATTCTTAGAATTTGATTTGATCAAGTGTCCTCTTCAGCCTCATTATTCAAGAGTTTATCAATTTGATATATAATTATTACCCTAATCTAACTGGTAAGTGCAAAATCTATGCATAGTGCTTTGAATTTGAACATTTAGAAGTATTGAGTGATTCACATTAAAAAACAAATATTGATCTCATTGTTAAAATTTTAGGTCTTTTCTACAAAATTTAAGTGCTTCCTAAGTCCATGTTCCTATTTATCCCCTCTGTTTTTCATATCATTAAGAAAATTTTTTAAAATTTATTTAAAAACTCATTTTAACAATTTCCTTTCTGAACATGACTTCAGTGGAATCTTCTTTTTTTTTTTTTTTCATGTTAGTTTAGAGTTTAATACTCTATTATCTTACTGGGTTCACGGACTGTCTTCTCTTTCCCCCTTGTCAGTGGGTCTCCAGTGAAACTCCGATTTCCCATTAAGATCCCTCTTTTATGAGTGTTCCAAAAAGGGGTCCGCAGTTTTTCTGTCAAAGGCCAGATAGTAAATATTTTAGGCTTTGCGGGTCTTACAGCCTCTGCAGCAGCGGTCCACCTGCTGTGTTGTGCGGAAAGCAGCTGTGGACACGTAAGCAAGTGAACATGGCTGTGTTCTTCTGAAACTTTAATCATGGACACTGAATTTTGAAACTCATGCAGTTTCTGTGTGTTGCAAAGTTTTATTTTGTTGTTGTTGTTGTTGTTGTTGTTTTTCAATTATTTAAAACAGACGTGCCTGGGGCCGGGGCTCAGTGGGTTAAGTGTCCCGCTCTTCATCGCAGCTCAGGTCTTGATTTCGGGGTTGTGAATTCAAGCCCTGTGTTGGTCTCCCTGCTGGTGTGGAGACTACTTGAAAAACAATAAAAAAACCAAAACCAAAAACAACTTGGTCTTACTTTACAGACTGTACAAAAACAGGTTGATTTGGCCTGGCGGCTATAGTTCGCCTCCCCCTGGCGTAAAAGCGTTACAAACGTAAAACGTTTCTGCCTCCAGGTCAGCTTTGCTCTGGACCCTTCGGCCAGGTGCACTGCAGCTCCTTGGGGTTTTTCAGAAGTGTCTGTTCTAAACACGGATAATTTGCATCATCTGTGTGGCCTCATACGGGACATATTTGATGAGAGACGGGTCTGGGGAAACTTTAGGATCCCATTTACCCCCAAGATTCTAGTCCAGTGATTTTCTTAAAAAATAAAAACCCACGACACCCCTTTTGAACCTGTCCTCCATCGCTTCTGCAGCTCTGTGGTCTCTCAGTCTCTTCCTGTGAGTCTCAACCTCCTTTTCCTTTTCCTTCCCAGGCTCCCGATCTGACCCTTTCTTTTCTTTCTTTCTTTCTTTTTTTTTTTTTTTTTTTTAATATTTTTTTATTTGTTTATTTTCAGAGTAACAGTATTCATTGTTTTTGCACCACAAACAGTGCTCCATGCAGTACGTGCCCTCCCTATTTCCCACCACCTGGTTCCTCAACCTCCCACCCCCCTGCCCCTTCAAAACCCTCTGGTTGTTTTTCAGAGTCCATAGTCTCTTACGGTTTGCCTCCCCTTCCACTTTCCCTCAAATCCCTTCTCCTCTCCATCTCCCATGTCCTCCATGTTCTTTGTTATGCTCCACAAATAAATGAGACCATATGATACTTGGCTCTCTCTGCTTCAGTGGAATCTTCTTGAAGTAAAGGATCATTTCATTCTCTCGTTTAGTTATTAGCTAAGTGCAAAACATTTTCTGAACATGTACTGAGTTAAAGAGACAAAACAAGACTGGCATCAGTCTTTGCCTTCCCAAATACTGTTTGTTGAATATGTGAATTTAACCTAGTTAAGATGTTGTTCCTTATCTGGAAAATGGCTACAGTTTTAAATTTTAAATGATATAATGCAAATAAAGCATTGAGGATGGTGTTGGGCATAGAGTTGAGGCCTCACTATCCATAATCTGTTTTCTATAGTTATTTTACTGTTAGAGCAAAACCATTTACTCTGTATGTATTTATCTATAGTTATGTCTGAGTGAAAATCCCCAGGAGTCTACAATATGATTTTGATAATGGTCACACAAATTATTATTTTTATTGAGATATAGTCACATACTTCCCAATTGTTTCCAGGAATCCCTTTGTAATCAATACCTCCCTATCCAATTGCAATTCCTTAAACGTCATCCCTTTAGTTTTGATATTTTTAAAAAAATCTTTATTTAAATTCTAGTTAGTTAAGATACAGTGTAATATTGGTTTCAGGTGTACAGTCTAGTGATTCAACACTTAGGTACAATATCCCGTGCTTATCACAAGTGTGCTCCTTAATGACCATCACTTATTTAACCCATTCCCCCACTAACATCCCATCTGGTAACCATCAATTTCTTCCCTATAATTTTGATTTTGCCAGGAGGCTACATTAATATAAATGTATTTTTTTTTTAAAGATTTTATTTATTTATTTGACAGATAGAGATCACAAGTAGGCAGAGAGACAGGCAGGAAGAGAGGAAGGGAAGCAGGCTCCTTGCTAAGCAGAGAGTCCAATGTGGGGCTCGATCCCAGGACCCTGAGATCATGACCTGAGCCAAAGGCAGAGGCCTTAACCCACTGAGCCACCCAGGCGCCCCATAAATGTATTTTTATAGCCTTTTGAATATGCTTCTTTCCCTTAGCAAAATTAATTTGAGGTTAATCTGTGTTGTATGTAGCAATAGTCTCTTCTTAATACTGTATAACATTCCATTGTGGGAAAAACAATTTTCACCTGTTTACCAGTTTAAGAATTTAGATGTGTGTGTATGTGTGTGTGTATATATATATGCACTTTGGTGAGCATAAGTTTTAATAATAATGTTAGAAGTTTGGGGAAAAGCAGGAGAATAAATGTTTCAGTCTCCCTTTTCAATGTCTTTGGTATATGAAAATTCTGAGAATTTTTCAATAGGTTATTCACATAAGGATGATAATAGGCTCAAAATTGAGATGTCACAATAAATGCATCCATTTCTTTTGATTCAAATATTTTGTAAAAGAGGTTAGAAAGTTGAATATTTGTCAAGTTGTGGACCAAATGGAATAAAAAGAACCAAATTATATTTCTGTACTTTTTTTTTTAAGATTTTATTTATTTATGTATTTTAGGGGCACCTGGGGGCTCATTTGGTTCAGCATCTATCTTTGGCTCAGGTCATGATCTCTGGGTCCTGGGATTGAGCCCAATGAGCCCCTGGCATTGAGCCTGCTTCTCCCTCCCCCTCTGCCTGCTGCTCCCCCAGCTTGTGCTCTTTCTCCTTCAAATAAATAAAATATATCTTTAAAAAAAGATTTTATTTATTTTAAAGAGAGTGAGAGAGAGTGTGCACAAGCAGGAGCAGAGGGAGAAGGAGAGGGAAATAATATCCAGCAGATTCCATGCTCAACGCAAAGCCCCATGCAGGCTGATCTCCTCACCCTGAGATCATGATCCAGGCGCAAACCAAGAGTCTCACACTCATCGGGCTGAGCCACCCAGGTGCCCCAGCTTTCTGTACTTTTAATTTTTTCTTATTTTTTTAACTTTTAATTTTTTTAAAAAGATTTCTCTCTCTCTCTCTCACACACACACACACACACTGCAGGGGGAGGAGCAGAGGGAGAGAAGCAGACTCCTGCTGAGCATGAAGCCCTATGGCAGGGCTCCATCTCACAATCTGAGATCATGACCTGAGCAGGAACTCATGAGTCACATGCTTAACTGACTGCAGTACTCAGGCACCCCACTTTCTGAACTTTTTAATGAAGTAATTCATAACTACTCATTTGAGTAGGAAACATATATTGATAAAAGATCCCCAAACCATCACTCTTGAAGGTCATTGCCTGAAATTTTTCACAGTTACAGCCTTATGCATAACATGTTTATATATAACAGACACAATATATATTATTGCAGTATTCATCAATATGCATCGTCACAATATGGATATAAATGTCAAGCCTTTTTTTTTTTTTTAAGATTTATTTATTTATTTGTGATGGTGAGGGGCAGAAGGAGAGAGCATACTCCATACTGAGCACAGAGCCAGAGGCCTTTGATCCTAGGACTCTGATATCTTGACCTGAATGGAAATCAAGAGTCAGCTGCTCAACCATCTGAGCCAACCAGGCACCCCTAATGTCAATTTCGATCAGTAATGATAATTAGATATGTAGATGACTGAATGCCATTTTGTTTGAATTTTCCTTCTTTATTAGACATTTTGGATAAGTAAGAAAATAATAAGTAGGACAAACAAAAAGAAAAAAATCATGGCAAACAAAGTCATAATTATGCTATAAGTATCAGAGAAGAAATAGCTATCCTTGAGTTGTATTATATTTAGCCACTGGGCTAGGAAATCAATGGGATACTAATATTAGAGAGCTAAGACTTCCACTCTGATGAAAGTTCAAAAATATTACCTCTGTTATAAAACTTTAAATTCTATTAGATTTCTTTTGGCTCAGGTTTTATCATAGGAGAAAATAATATGAGCTGTAATATATTTTTGACTGTGGGAAAAGAAAGAACGTAGAATATGGCAGAGAGAATAAAAGTGGCTTTCATATTTCTTCAGAAAAGCTGTGCATTATGAAAATCTGTGATATAAAAGACTAGATGATAAAAAAAACACAACTTTTTTAAAAGGAAGTAAAACTCTTTCAGAGGTTTAGAGCATTCCAAAAAATATTTAACTTGATTTCAGATACTTTTCATTTCCTTCCCATTGTACTGTTTACCATTTTTTTTTTCAATAACTGGTAAGGGGTGATTTAAGGAACCATGTTCTTTCTTTTTTGCATTGATGAGGTTATTTTCTACATGCTGACAAAGTTTGAACCTTGCACTGTCAAGAGAAGGGCAAGAGTTGAACACATTAGGAGCTGCTTCTCCTCCTAATATTAAGATGGCTCCAGTAGGCAAAATAACCCTGCAGAAGGACCTCCCAAAAATCTAGAGTGGTAGGTGTTATGCTTTTACTTCTCCCACAGAATTGGCAATTGAAATGCAGATTAAAAAAAAATAAAATAGTCTTAAACATCACTAACAATTTAAAACTGTTTTAAATACCCTTTTTAATACAAAATGTCATAAAGCTCTAAGTTTCATATTCTTGGAATATTTATCAAAAGAAAATTCATTTATAAAAAAAATTTTCTCAATTTTTTCTGATTAAGAAAAGGGAACATTTTAAGATGAAAGTCTAACCAGAGAGTAAGTTATAATTCAGAGTGAAGTTTTACTTGACCCTTATTAGTCTCATCTGATGGCATGTGATCAATGAGGATGTAAAATAATTTGTTTAGACTGCACATGAAGCTATTCTTAATCCTAAATCTTAAAATGCAAGGAGGAGATTAGTTCAGTTTTACCGCAGTTAGCAAGTTTCACATAATCAGTGCTTAATTTCATCATAATTTAAATATCAACTACAGAACAAATTATGAACAAAGGTTTTATTGGCTGTAAAAATGTATGTTCAAAAAAAAAAATGTATGTTCAATTTTAGTACTGTACTTGACACCATAGACTTTTGCCATTGAAGAAAGAAGTAGATACATTAATGCCCAAGTGATAGCTAAATATTTTTCAAATACAAACATTGAAAGGCAGGATTCTAATAATTTATAATGATTTTCCCTTATTACCAGCTTATGAATATATAATATTTTCAAGATATATTTGTGTGTTCCAGTTTGTTTAGGAACATTCTTTCATTTAAGCCCATCGTGGTTTTTTTTTACTTTAAGTATCCTAAACTGTCAGCTAGTTTGTAATCTCTATTATTTTGCATTCTACATAAGAAATATCATAATCAACATCAATTATTAGGTGCATTTTCCCCATAAAGTTGTGTCCCAGAAACACTGGGGAAAATGGACCTTAATATAAGGTTGCATGTGCTGATGGTTATTTTAGACTGTGTAGCCCAGTGATAACCCTCATTTTTTTTTTTTTTTTAAAGATTTTATTTATTTATTTGACAGAGAGAGATACAAGTAGGCAGAGAGGCAGGCAGAGAGAGTGTGAGGGAAGCAGGCTCCCTGCCGAGCAGAGAGCCCGATGTGGGACTCGATCCCAGGACCCTGAGATCATGACCTGAGCCGAAGGCAGCGGCTTAAACCACTGAGCCACCCAGGCGCCCCATAACCCTCATTTTTATATCCTTCTCTGAAACCCAGATTCTACTTAAAGACTATTTTTCCCAACTTAGTTTCTCCTGAGTTGTAGTGGATAACACCGACTTCCCACTGATCTTTCCTGGACATGGTAGCCTACCTACACAATAGCTAGTTAAGACAGCTTAGCTGCTTATTCAGCTCTCTCCTTCTGGATTGAAATGGTTTCTTCTGGGTAGATTTTTTCATGTCTCTAATGACAACAGATGGTAATCTTAGAGGAAGGCTGTGGAGAGAATATGTGGAACTGAATTGATTTACATTTACAATTCTGCTTAATTCAGCTTAATTTCCCCAAACTTAAATAAAGCCCCACCCCAATTCAATTACAGCTAAATTATAGAGGTTTATGTACAGGTGAAACAATAGCAACAATTAAGATTTTTGTACTCATCTATTGGGAAGTATATGTGTTCTTTTTTTTTAAAATTTTTATTTATTTATTTTTTCAGCATAACAGTATTCATTGTTTTTGCACAACACCAAGTGCTCCATGCAATACGTGCCCTCCCTATCACCCACCACCTGGTTCCCCCAAACTCCCACCCCCCACCCCTTCTAAACCCTCAGGTTGTTTTTCAGAGTCCATAGTTTCTTAAGGTTCGCCTCCCCTTCCAATTTCCCTCAACTGCATTCTCCTCTCCATCTCCCAATGTCCTCCATGTCATTTGTTATGCTCCACTAATAACTGAAACCTTATGATACATGACTCTCTCTACTTGACTTATTTCGCTCAGTATAATCAGTTCCAGTCCCGTCCATGTTGCTACAAAAGTTGGGTATTCATCGTTTCTTTCTTTTTTGTTTTTTTTTTTTATAAACATATAATGTATTTTTATCCCCAGGGGTACAGGTCTGTGAATCGCCAGGTTTACACACTTCACAGCACTCATGATAGCACATACCCTACCCAATGTGCATAACCCCCTCCCCCTCTCCCAACCCCACCTCCCCCCAGCAATCCCCAGTTTGTTTTGTGAGATTAAGAGTCACTTATGGTTTGTCTCCCTCCCAATCCCATCTTGTTTCATTTATTCTTCTCCTATCCACCTAACCCCCCCATGTTGCATCTCCATGTCCTCATATCAGGGATATCAAATGATAGTTGTCTTTCTCCAATTGACTTATTTCACTAGGCATGGTACCCTCTAGTTCCATCCACATCATGGCAAATGGCAAGATTTCATTTCTTTTGATGGCTGCATAGTATTCCATTGTGTATATATACCACCTCTTCTTTATCCAGTCATCTGTTGATGGACATCTAGGTTCTTTCCATAGTTTGGCTATTGTAGACATTGCTGCTATAAACATTTGGGTACACGTGCCCCTTCGGAATACTACGTTTGTATCTGTAGGGTAAATACCTAGTAGTGCAATTGCTGGGTCATAGGGTAGTTCTATTTTCAACATTTGAAGAAACCTCATTCTGTTTCCAGAGTGGTTGCACTAGCTTGCATTCCCACCAACAGTATAGGAGGGTTTCCCTTTCTCCACATCCTCCCCAGCATCTCTCATTTCCTGGCTTGTTAATTTTAGCCATTCTGACTGGTGTGAGGTGATATCTCATTGTGGTTTTGATTTGTATTTCCCTGATGCCGAGTGACGTGGAGCACTTTTTCATGTCTATTGGCCATCTGGATGTCTTCTTTGCAGAAATGTCTGTTCATGTCCTCTGCCCATTTCTTGATTGGATTGTTTGTTCTTTGGGTGTTGAGTTTGCTAAGTTCCTTATAGATTTTGGATACTAGCCCTTTATCTGATATGTCGTTGGAAAATATCTTCTCCCATTCTGTCAGTTGTCTTTTGGTTTTGTTAACTGTTTCTGTCGCTGTGCAAAAGCTTTTGATCTTGATGAAATCCCAATAGTTCATTTTTCATTTACTTCGCTTGCCTTTGGTGATGTACCTAGGAAGAAGTTGCTGTGGCTGCAATTGAAGAGGTTGCTGCCTGTGTTCTCCTCAAGGATTTGGATGGATTCCTTTCTCACATTGAGGTCCTTCATCCATTTGGAGTCTATTTTCGTGTGTGGTGTAAGGAAGTGGTCCAATTTCATTTTTCTGCATGTGGCTGTCCAATTTTGCCAGCACTATTTATGGAAGAGGCTGTCTTTTTTCCATTGGACATTCTTTCCTGCTTTGTCGAAGATTAGTAGACCATAGAGTTGAGGGTTTATTTCTGGGCTCTCTATTCTGTTCCATTGATCTATGTGTCTGTTTTTGTGCCAGTACCATGCTGTCTTGATGATGACAGCTTTGTAATAGAGCTTGAAGTCCAGAATTGTGATGCCACTAACTTTGGCTTTCTTTTTCAATATTCCTTTGGCTATTCGAGGTCTTTTCTTGTTCCATATAAATTTTAGGATTATTTGTTCCATTTCTTTGAAAAAAATGGATGGGATTTTGATAGGGATTGCATTAAATGTGTAGATTGCTTTAGGTAGCATAGACATTTTCACAATATTTGTTCTTGCAATCCAGGAGCATGGAACATTTTTCCATTTCTTTGTGTCTTCCTCAGTTTCTTTCATGAGTACTTTATAGTTTTCTGCATATAGATTCTTAGCCACTTTGGTTAGGTTTATTCCTAGGTATCTTAGAGTTTTGGGTACAATTGTAAATGGGATTGACTCCTTAATTTCTCTTTTCTTCTCTCTTGTTGTTGGTGTAGAGAAATGCAACTGATTTTTGTGCATTGATTTTATATCCTGACACTTTGCTGATTTCCTGTACAAGTTCTAGCAGTTTTGGAGTGGAGTCTTTTGGGTTTTCCACATAAAGCATCATATCATCTGCAAAGAGTGATATTTTGACTTCTTCTTTGCCAATTTGGATGCCTTTAATTTCTTTTTGTTGTCTGATTGCTGAGGCTAGGACTTCTAGTACTATGTTGAATAGCAGTGGTGATAATGGACATCCTTGCCGTGTTCCTGACCTTAACAGAAAAGCTTTCAGTTTTTCTCCATTGAGAATGATATTTGCGGTGGGTTTTTCATAGATGGCTTTGATAATATTGAAGTATGTGCCCTCTATCCCTACACTTTGAAGAGTTTTGATCAGGAAGGGATGCTGTACTTTGTCAAATGCTTTTTCAGCATCTATTGAGAGTATCATATGGTTCTTGTTCTTTCTTTTATTAATGTGTTCTATTCCATTGATTGATTTGCAGATGTTGAACCAACCCTGCAGCCCTGGAATAAATCCCACTTGATCGTGGTGAATAATCCTTTTAATGTACTGTTCAATCCTATTGGCTAGTATTTTGGTGAGAATTTTTGCATCTGTGTTCATCAAGGATATTGGTCTGTAGTTCTCTTTTTTGGTGGGATCCTTGTCTGGTTTTGGGATCAAGGTGATGCTGGCCTCATAAAGTGAGTTTGGATGTTTTCCATCCATTTCTGTTTTTTGGAACAGTTTCAGGAGAATAGGAATTAGTTCTTCTTTAAATGTTTGGTAGAATTGCCCTGGGAAGCCGTCTGGCCCTGGGCTTTTGTTTGTTTGGAGATTTTTGATGACTGTTTCAATCTCCTTACTGGTTATGGGCCTGTTCAGGTTTTCTATTTCTTCCTGGTTCAGTTGTGGTAGTTTATATGTCTCTAGGAATGCATCCATTTCTTCCAGATTGTCAAATTTGTTGGTGTAGAATTGCTCATAGTATGTTCTTATAATTGTCTGTATTTCTTTGGTGTTAGTTGTGATCTCTCCTATTTCATTCATGATTTTATTTATTTGGGTCCTTTCTCTTTTCTTTTTGATAAGTCTGGCCAGGAGTTTATCAATCTTATTGATTCTTTCAAAGAACCAGCTCCTAGTTTCATTGATTTGTTCTATTGTTTTTTTTTTGGTTTCTATTTCATTGATTTCTGCTCTGATCTTCATGATTTCTCTTCTCCTGCTGGGTTTAGGGTTTCTTTCTTGTTCTTTCTCCAGCTCCTTTAGGTGTAGGGTTAGGTTGTGTACGTGAGACCTTTCTTGTTTCTTGAGAAAGGCTTGTACTGCTATATATTTTCCTCTCAGGACTTCCTTTGCTGTGTCCCACAGATTTTGAACCGTTGTGTTTTCATTATCATTTGTGTACATAAATTTTTTCAATTTTTCGTTAATTTCCTGGCTGACCCATTCATTCTTTAGAAGGATGCTGTTTGGTCTCTATGTATTTGGGTTCTTTCCAGCTTTCCTCTTGTGATTGAGTTCTAGCTTCAGAGCATTGTGGTCTGAAAATATGCAGGGAATGATCCTAAACTTTTGATACCGGTTGAGACCTGATTTGTGACCCAGGATGTGATCCATTCTGGAGAATGTTCCATGTGCACTACAGAAGAATGTGTATTCTGTTGCTTTGGGATGCAATGTTCTGAATATATCTGTGATGTCCATCTAGTCCAGTGTGTCATTTAAGGCCTTTATTTCCTTGTTGATCTTTTGCTTGGATGATCTGTCCATTTCAGTGAGGGGAGTGTTAACGTCCCCTACTATTATTGTATTATTATTGATGTGTTTCTTTGATTATGTTATTAATTGGTTGATATAGTTGGCTGCTCCCATGTTAGGGGCATAGATATTTAAAATTGTTAGAACTTCTTGTTGGACAGATCTTTGAGTATGATATAGTGTCCTTCCTCATCTCTCATTATAGTCTTTGGCTTAAAATCTAATTGATCTGATATAAGGATTGCCACCCCAGCTTTCTTCTGATGCCCATTAGCATGGTAAATTGTTTTCCACCCCCTCACTTTAAATCTGGAGGTGTCTTCACGTCTAAATTGAGTTTCTTATAGGCAACATACTGATGGGTTTTGTTTTTTTATCCATTCTTATACCCTGTGTCTTTTGATTGGGGCATTTAGCCCATTAACATTCAGGGTAACTATTGAGAGATATGAATTTAGTGCCATTATTAGCCTGTAAGGTTACTGTTACTGTACATTGTCTCTGTACCTTTCTGATTTACTCCTTTTAGGGTCTCTCTTTGCTCAGAGGACCCCTTTCAATATTTCCTGTAGAGCTTGTTTGGTGTTTGCAAGTTCTTTCAGTTTTTGTTTGTCCTGGAAGCTTTTTATCTCTACATCTATTTTCAATGATAGCCTAGCTGGATAGAGTATTCTTGGCTGCATGTTTTTCTCGTTGAGTGCTCTGAATATATCATGCCAGCTCTTTCTGGCCTGCCAGGTCTCTGGATAAGTCTGATGCCAATCTGATATGTTACCATTGTATGTTACAGACTTCTTTTCCCGGGCTGCTTTCAGGATTTTCTCTTTGTCACTAAGACTTGTAAATTTTACTATTAGGTGACAGGGTGTGGACCTATTCTTGGTGACTTTGAGGGGGGTTCTCTGCACCTCCTGGATTTTGATGCTTGTTCCCTTTGCCATATCAGGGAAATTCTCTCCAATAATTCTCTCCAATAGACCTTCTGCTCCCCTCTCTGTTTCTTCTTCTTCTGGAATACCAATTATTCTAATGTTGTTTCGTCTTATGGTGTCACTTATCTCTCGAATTCTCCCCTCATGGTCCAGTAGCTGTTTGTCCCTCTTTTGCTCAGCTTCTTTATTCTCTGTCATTTGATCTTCTATATCACTAATTTTTCTTCTGCCTCATTGATCCTAGCAGTAAGAGCCTCCATTTTTGATTGCACCTTATTAATAGCTTTTTTGATTTCAACTTGGTTGGATTTTAGTTCTTTTATTTCTCCAGAAAGGGCTTTTATATCTTCAGAGAGGGTTTCTCTAATATCTTCCATGCCTTTTTTGAGCCTGGCTAGAGCCTTCAGAATCATCATTCTGAACTCTTGTTCTGACATATTACCAATGTCTGTGTTGATTAGGTCCCTAGCTTTCGGTACTGCCTCTTGTTCTTTTGTTTGTGGTGATTTTTTCCGCCTTGTCATTTTGTCCAGATAAGAGGATATGAAGGATCAAATAAAATACTAATAAGGTGGCAAAGACCCCAGAAAAATGTGCTTTAACCAAATCAGAAGAGACCCCCTAATTGTGGGGGGGGGAGAAAGGGGATAAAAAGAGGTTCAGAAAAAAAAAGAAAAAAATTTAAAAAATAAAACAAATAAAGAAAAAATATAAAAAAGAAAGAAAAAATATATATTTCAGATAAACTAGTCAAAAAAATGTTAAAAAAGAAAAGGGTAAAAGTTTTAAAAAATTTAGCAGAAGAAGAAAAAAGAAAGAAAAAAAATTGAAAAAAAATTGAAGTAGCCGCAAGACTAAAGAATCATGGGGAGAAAGCCATGAGTTCCGTGCTTTGTTTTCTCCTCCTCTGGAATTCCTCTGCTGTCCTAGGTATTGAACCTGCTTTCCTTGATAGATGAATTCGTCCTGGCTGGATATTTTGTTGATCTTCTGGGGGAGGGGCCTGTTATAGTGACTCTCAAGTGTCTTTGCCCGAGGCGGAATTGCACCACCCTTACCGGGGGCCGGACTAAGTAAACCACTTGGGTTCACTTTGGGGAGCTTCTGTTCCCTGAACGCTTTCCGTAGAGTTCTGGAGGACGGGAATGGAAATGGCGGCCTCCTAGTCTCCAGCCCGGAGGAGCCGAGAGCCCGGGGCCCCACTCCTCAGTGCGCCCCCAGAGGACAGCACCCAATCACTCCCGTATCCCCAGCCTCCACCGCGCTCTGAGCTCACCCAGCCCTCCTCCGGTTCAAGGTAACCCCGAGCTGAGAGTTCAGTCCTTGGCTCTGTCTCTGTAGCCGGCTTCTCCATTCTAACACCTGCAAGCTCTGCGACACTCCGACACCCCTGATCCTTCTGTGACCCTGCGGGACCTGGGGCCACGCTGACCCTGCGTAGGCTTCACTCTGGTTTAGCCTCTGGAGCAATGTCCCTCAGTGGAACAGACTTTTAAAAGTCCTGATTTTGTGCTCCATTGCTCCGCTGCTTGCCGGGAGCTGGCCCCTCAACCCCCGGTCTATCCTCCCATTGTTTTAGATTCACTTCTCCGCCAGTACTACCTTTCAGAAAGTGGTTGATTTTCTGTTTCTAGAATTGCTGTTCTTCTTCTCTTCGATCTCCCGTTGGATTTGTAGGTGTTTGCAATGTTTAGATAAGCTATCGAACTCATCTCCTGCCACCTGATGTAGTCTCAGCCTGCTACTTCTCCGCCATCTTGACTCCTCCCCCGGGAAGTATATGTGTTCTTTAAAGAAATGGGTTAAAAATAATTATAACTATGATAAGCCTGTATTCCAGAAGGCCTTTATTCAGATATACTGTGTTATTAATATCATATTCAGAATATTATCTTAAAGCATTATCTGAACTGTGTTTATGCACAGATTTTTCAGTTAAACTGGTACAGTAAACTAAAAGCTAAAACTCAGAAAATTTTGTCATTTTAAAAGTCCCTATTTTTTCATAGTTTTAGTAAAATAAATTGATTTAAAAACAGATTTTTTTGAAATTCTGCTACAGAAAAGAGGTAGAATATAGCTAATATGAGACATTAGTTCTATAAAATTTGTAAAGATGAGTGTTTAATTCAACAACTGCAATATTTGACTTAGAGTTTTCTGTAACTATAACACTGAATATCTATAAATTCTGAATCATTGTATTAAATTTTGTTCACCTTTATGCTCAATTTAATCATAATAAGGATACATTAAGGCAGCATAGAGCTATAGGAATATCAAGTGAAACTAATAAAATTGGAATTTAAAGAAGATTCATATTGTAACATTTTATAGAACAAGATAAATGAAAGTTAAAAGAGATGGGGAAATAATGAGACAAGATATACTCTTATCACATGAATACAGCAATAAATTAGTAGCATATTAATTTTTACTTCACTTTCAATATTTTCACATAAAAATATACCGCCTCTTCATATTTTTCTCTATTCATAGTTTTCATGAATCATTCTGCTGTTTAGGATCTTCCTAATTTTCTTGCTCACTATTAAAGTTTGGAATTGCTTACTGCTCATATTTCTTTTCTTTACTCTAAAGTCCTCCCCCAGGCTATGAAGTCTTATTTTTATGAAGTTAAGATCACTTATATCTTGACTCTGTAATTGCCAAATTTTATTTTTACATTGTGAATATAGCAGTTTCTTCTCAAATCACACACACAAAAGATTTGAATATTGTGTTTCTTGTAGACTTGGATAATTATGCTTAATGCTGAAGACCCAGAACAACAGCCCCACAGCAGGCTACCTCACTGTAGCACTGTAGTATCAAGATACTAATGCAATATTTCTATTTTGCATTAGATTCAGGTTGGAAATTTGATCCTGGTTTTTAGTGGCACCCAAAAATGTTAAAGGAGTCATGTAAGGAAAAGTGTATTAATCTACATAGAGTAATATAACTTATAGAATCAAAAGTGGGCACATGTGCCCGAAATGGTTCAATCATATTTTCCAATATTCAGGATTTAGAATTGGGATTCAAAGGTGTTAGATTATACTGGTCACATATGAAAGGCATGTGAACTTTGGAACTTTAGGATGACCTTTCTCTGCCATCTACCCAGAAAAGGAGAGAAAACCAGTTTGTAGGAAGAACAGAATAAGGGAGACATGTAAACAAAACATGGGTTGGGGCATGATGCCACAGAGGGAAGGAGAGATAGAGAAAGTTTGAGGCTTGATATTTTTTATAGGTTTCTAATGTTTCGAGGTTTTAATCTCTTTTGATTGTATTTCCTTTCTTTGGGTTCCATGGACTATCCATGTCTCCTGTTGATTCTACTTTTCTGATTTTTCCTGCTTAAGTCATTTGTGTGGTTTTGTTTTGTTTTGTTATAACTTGAAACCAAAAGAGCCTTGATTAAAACCCTAGACTGTTGCCCAAATGGATGCCAGCAGAGGTTATTGCTCCTGGGATGGTGATATGTTATACAGTTCTAGAAAATGAATCAACCAGGAAGTGCAGACTCCAGCTTCAGGGCAGGAATGTTGAATGTGGGAACATGGGCATAGTTGAAGCTAAGAGTCAGGAAGAGCAAATTAAATTGAAGCAAAAAGATTGCCACGGAATTTTTGAAGCACCTTATTTTGTAGATTTGTGATGGCAGTGAGATAATGTACCTAAAACTGTTTTCTTCAGTTTTACATTGGGTAAAATAATTTAATGCTTTAGAGAACAGATTTTACAATCAACCTCCCTTGGGTTTAAATTTTGACTTTGCTGCTTTCTGGTTGGATAACCAGAATAAGTTAAATTCTCTTTGCTCAGTTCCTTTAATTTGTAAATTGGAAATGATAAAGATGGTTCCTACTTCACAGGATTACTTCGCTGATTAAATGAGTTATAATATGTAAAGTGCTTAGAACTGGGACTTGGTAAGGGCTGTTAAAGCTATGTAAGTGTTTGCTAATATTGGTATTTATAGAATTGCATTTTTGGCCTTCACTGTCACACAAACATTGTGATACTTGCTTTATAAGTAACTCTAACATTCTATACCATAATCTACAAAGCACAAATATGACATAAATTCCCCTGGAGCTAAGTTTTTTTGGTATCAGAAAATAATAAAAGAGAAGCACCTGGGTGACTCCATCCATTAAGTATCTGCCTTTTGTTCAGGTCATGATCCAGGGTCCTGGGATCAAGCCCCACATGAGGCTCCCCACTCAGCCAGGAATCTGCTTCTCCCCCTGTGCCTTCCCCTACTTGTGCTCTCTCTCTCACTCGCTCACTTTCTCTCTCAAGTAAGTAAATAAAATCTTTAAAAATAATAATAAGTCAAAAAACAAGAAATGCAAAAAAAAGAATAGAATACTATTATAATGGCTTGTTGATTGACATCTTTGTTAAACAAAACATATTCATTATAAAAAGAGGAGATTCTACACATGGTATATTGAAAAGAAATTAAACATAATCTAGATAATATAAATCATAAAAAAAACATAGTGGGAACCAAACTTAATGTCATTTAAAATCATAAATTTAAAAAATCATAAATCCAAAATTGATTTAATGCAAATTTGGTTGAACAACTTTCCTCACATAGACATAATCACTATCAATTACTAATACTATAGCAAATTGTAATGCAGTTAGTTTACAGAAGCTTTAGGTGCTTGACTTAGCACAAACACAGTTACTCCTTCAAAGAATAATACCAACAAATGCAAACACTGTTTAAAGTAAATTAGCCACTTCTAGTTTCTTCTCTGAAGATGGTTTATATGATTTCTGTTTTATTAAAACTGACACTCTGAGGGGTGCCTGGGCGGCTCAGTGGATTAAGCCGCTGCCTTCGGCTCAGGTCATGATCTCAGGGTCCTGGGATCGAGCCCCGCATCGGGCTCTCTGCTCCGCGGGGAGCCTGCTTCCTCCTCTCTCTCTGCCTGCCTCTCTGCCTACTTGTGATCTCTCTCTGTCAAATAAATAAATAAATAAAAATCTTTAAAAAAAAAAAAAAAACTGACACTCTGAGAAATGCAAAGGTTAAAAATATCCCCAGAACAAGACGTTTCCAATTTCTTCCCTGCAGAGTATTGTGACCTGTGTTAGTTTAAACTTAATAAAGTGGTTGAATCCCTTTATATTTACCTTTGACATCAGACCTTCATAGTGTGTTAGTTAGTGTTTCAAGACTGGTAAGGAATGTGGGGAACTTTTCATGGCACTTATTTAGTCATTCTTACCTAACACCACCTTATGTAACCAATGACACAGATATATAAGCTTAATATACTTACATTAAATCAGAACCCCCAACATAAAAATCAACTTTTAAATTTATCAATAGCTTTCTCTAAAGCAGTATCAAGGTAACCTCGTACATAAAAATAATAAATAAAAATCTTGTTGTACCAGTTTGTGAGAAAGTACAAGTCTGCCATCCTGCAGTTTATCAGAGTGATGGAAGAAGAATTTCTGCTTCCTCTTCTCAGTAGTCTGGTTGACTTTTACTTATTTATTTTAACTATTTACTTTACTTATGGTAGCTATATTCTATAAAATTGCTTTAAACTTTGAACTAGCAAATACTTCATGCTGGTCCCAGGGAAAATGCAGGGTAAGTTTCTTTAGGCCTCTGGTTACATTTTCTTCAACCAAAAGCCACATTCACTATATAGGTTCATTTACTAGCATCTTTATAAGACATACTAGTCTCATAGTATTGAAAAGTGTGTTCTTCTGTATAACTCTTCTCTTGTATAACATTTGGAAGGCATTTAAAAGTTATTTTGTAGTCTCCTAATCTACAGAACCTTCTTGACCTATGGGTTTATTTTTTTGTGATATGTTGCCTTTTGAAACGGATGAGCCAGCCAATATTGACAAAGAAGTATTTAAGATTTCCTTGCTCTTAGGTAATGTCTCTATATATTTTATTGGCTTTCAACCTTACAGCAATGCTGTTCACTGTACTTTTTTATAGTTGTCATCTCTTGAATTCATAAATTTAGCAAGTTTTCTGTCTTTTCCATAGCTTTATCATGTACTATAGACATTACTTTAGCACTTTATAGAGTGGACTTAACATACAGATTGAAGAATTTTCTCTTCCTTTTTCTAGATGTGTATATTATTGGTTCATTAACATCAAACTCACTGCCAAAAGCACTGTAACTCATGCCTGAACGGAGCTTGTCTAACACATGTATTTATCCATAAGGCACACTGTGTTTAAGAACATTAGATAACACTTCGGCACTATGCTTGGGAGCCATTATAAACAGCCAAATTACCAAAAAAAAAAAAAAAAAAAAAAAAGCAAAAAAATGTAGCACTAACTCTAGCAAAAAGGACACTGGTTAACAGCATGAGAGCTGAAATAAACTGTTATTGTTAGACTTTAGCTGGGAATTTGGACATTGAGCAACCCAGTTTTTTTTTTGTTTTTTTTTTTTAAAGATTTTATTTATTTATTTGAGAGACAGAGAGCACAAGCAGGCAGAGAGGCAGGCAGAGAGAGAGGAGGAAGCAGGCTCCCTGAGGAGCAGAAAGCCCGATGTGGGACTCGATCCGAGGACCCTGGGATCATGACCTAAGCTGAAGGCAGAGGCTTTAACCCACTGAGCCACACAGGCGCCCTGAGCAACCCAGTTTTTGAAGTTGTGTGCATGTCTGCAAATAGCTACGAAGTGTCAGGTATTCATTTTGGAGTTATAAATAAATGACAAATTCATAAATACAGAATCCATGAATAATGAATGTTGAGTATATGTGGGTGAAGCAATATCTATGCTATTTGTAGAGGATCTGATACACCATATTTGATTTACCTTGGAAGGACTTTATGCTTAATAATGAAAACTAATATTCATGTGATAATTGCTTCTGTGTTAAGCATTTTAAAACTGATTATTTATTTCAACTTTATAACAAGTCTGTATGAAGGCACTGTCATATCCACAGTTTTCAGATTAAGAACTGAAGAAAATGAGTTAATTCTCTTAAGACTGCATGGCTTGTGAGTGAGGATGTTGGTATTTTAACACATACTGTGTGGATGTATTCATAGCCTTCAATATTCACCACACTGACACATATTATGTGTCAGAATTCTTTCAAGATATCAGGAATGATAGGAGAGTTTAAAGGCCAATTTATAAAAAGAGATTTTTTTCCCTTTCTTTTCTTTTCTTTTTTAATTACCTAATGTAGAGGGAATTAGTAGGCCTCAACCTACCATGGGTGAAGTGGGAGCAAAGTTGGTCATAGACCAAATTTAACAACCAATTTAATAGGAGATATCATTACATAAAACTAAAAGAAGGGATGGGAGTGGGAATCAGAAAGATAGTCTGAGGTCAGGGTTTGGGGGACTAATGAGAGATTGGACCAGGAAGTATGGAACACATTTGTTCTCTTACATTCTGTTGTCTTCAGACGACCCTTAGTTCTAGCCCTGCAGGTAGTTTTCCATTCTTACATAACCCACATCTGATGAATGTGGCCTTGCAACCCTGGCCCATCTGTATTATAAACCTTTATGATACAAGATGTATTACTTGAATTATATTTGGAGGAACCAGATGTATGCATTTTTCATTGCCCCTAACAAAGAAATACTTCAGTTCTGCCACCATCAAAACTGCCAATAGACCATAACCTGGCACCTGCAGTAGCAGATGACCTTTGGTTTTAGGATATGATAATTCTCTTCCAAAGTTGTCAAGAAGACTGTTGTTATAAATACTGAACAAAAGATACCCATGTGGTATATGCTATAATTTTTATGGTCATAGCCACCATTAGAAGAGTTAAAAATATGCACATATTTTTAAAGTATGGCCATGATTATAGATGTGAATCTTCTGAACACTATAGCAAAGGAGTTCTTTATAGTTGCTGGATACTAGCCCTTTAGCTGATAGTCATTTTCAAATATCTTCTCCCATTTTTGTCAATTGCTTTTTAGTTTTGTTGATTGTTTTCCTTTGCTGTGCGGAAGTTTTTTTATCTTGATGAGGTCCCAATAGTTCATTTTTTTTTCCCTTGCCGTCAGAGATGTGGCTATTAAGAAGTTGCTGTGGCTGAAGTGGAATAGGTTGCTGCCTGAGTTCTTGAGGATTTTGATGGATTCATTCTCACATTTAGGTCTTTCATCCATTTTGAATTTATTTTTGAATATTTCTGAATTATTATTTTGAATTATTTTTGTGGATGGTGTAAGAAAGTGGTCTGTTGTCATTCTTTTGCATATAGCTATGGAGTTTTCCCAACACCATTTTTTGAGGACACTTTCTTTTTACCATAGGATAACCCTTCCTGCTTTGTCAGAGATTAGTTGATCATATAGTTGTGGATCCATTTCTGGATTCTCTATTCTGTTCCATTGATCTTTATGTGTTTTAATGCCAGTACCATACTGTCTTGATGATTACAGTTTTTGTGTTTTTTTTAATTAAAAAAAATTTTTTATAAGCATACAATGTATTATTAACCCCAGGGGTACAGGTCTGTGTGATGGTTACAGTTTTATAATAGAGCTTAAAGTCTAGGATTGTGATGCCTCCTGCTTTGCTTTTCTTTTTCAACATTATTTTGGCTATTTGCAGTCTCTTCTGGTTCCACACAAATTTTAGGATTGTTTGTTCTAGCTCTGTGAAAAAATGCTGGTTTTATTTTGATTAAGATTTCACTGAATGTGTATATTGCTTTCGGTAGTATAGATATTTTAATAATATTTGTTCTTCCAATCCATGAGCACAAAATGTTTTTCCATTTCTTTGTGTCTTCTTCAGTTTCCTTTAGAACTGTTCTATAATTTTCAGAGTATAGATCTTTTACCTCTTTGGTTAGGTTTATTCCTAGGTATCTTATGGGTTTTGGTGTAATTGTAAATGGGATCAATTCTGTGACTTATTTCTGCTGCTTCATTACTGGTGCATAGAAATTCAACAGATTTCTGTATGTGTTGATTTGCTGAATTAATTTATACATTCTGTCAATTATTTTGTGGAGTCTTTTGGGTTTTCTATAGAGTATCATGTCATCTGCAAATAGTGAGAGTTTGATTTCTTCCTTGATGATTTACATGCCTTTTATTTCTGTCATCTGATTGCTGAGGCTGGGACTTCCAATACTTTCTTGACAAGTGGTTAGAGTGAACATCCCTGTTATATTCCTGACCTCAGGGGAGGTTTTCCCCCTTTGAGGATGATATTAATTGTGGGTTTTTCACATATGGTCTTTATGATGTTGAGGGATGTTCTTTCTATCCCTAGTTTCTTGGGGGTTTTTATCAAGAAAGGATGCTTTATTTTGTCAATGCCTTTTCTACATCTCTGGAGAGGATCATATGGGTCTTTTCTTTTGTTAATGCAGTGTATCATGTTTGATTTGTAGATACTGAACTGCTCCTTAAGCCCAGGAATAAATCCCACTTGATGGTGGTGAATAATTCTTTTAATATACTGTTTGATTTGATTTGCTAGTATCTGTTGAGAATTTTTGCATCCATGTTCATTAGGGATGTTGGCCTATAATTCTCCTTTTTAGAGGTATCTTTGTCTGGTTTTGGAATCAAAGTAATGTGGCCTCATAGAATGAGTTTGGAAATTTTCCTTCTGTTTCTGTTTTTTGGAACAGTTTCAGATGGATGTTTGAGTTTTGGTAGAATTCCCCTGGGAAACCATCTGGTCCTGTACTCTTTTCTGTTTATTGGGAGATTTTTTTATTACTGATTCAATTTCTTTGCTGGTTGTGGGTCTGTTCAAATTTTCTATTTCTTCCTGTTTCAATTTTGTTAGATTATTGCTTCTAGGCATATATCCATTTCTACCAGATTGCCCAATTTGTTGGCACATAGTTGCTTATAATATTCTCATACAATTATTTATATTTCTATGGTATTGTTTGTGATCTCTCCCCTTTCCTTTGTGGTTTTTTTTTATTTGGGTCCTTTCTTTTTTCTTTTTGATAAGTATGGCTAGGGGTTTTATTAATTTTGTTAATTCTTTCAAAGAACCAGCTCCTAGTTTTGTTGAGCTGTTCTACTGTTGTTGTTGTTGTTTTTAATTTCTGTATCATTTATTTCTGCTCTTATCTTTATTATTTCCCTTCTCCTGCTGGTTTTAGACTTTATTTGCTATTCTTTTTCCAGCTCCTTTAGCTATAAGGTTAGGTTGTATATTCAAGATTTTTCTTGCATCTTGACAAAGGCTTTATAGTATTGCTATATAGTTCCTCTTATGGCCACTTTTGCAGCACCCCAAAGACTTTAGATTATTTTGTGTTCATTTTCATTTGTTTCCATGTATTTTTTAATTTCTTCTTTAATTTTCTGTTTAGTAAGTAGGATGTTCTTTAACCTCCATGTATTTGTTGTCTTTGCAAATTTTTTCTTGTGTTTGACTTCAAGTTTCATAACATTGTGGTTTGAAAATATGCTTCATATGCTCTTGATCTTTTTGTACTGTTTGAGGCCTGATTTGTGACCCAGTATGTGATCTATTCTGGAGAATGTTCCATGTGCACTCAAAAAGAATGTGTATTCTCCTTTAGGATGAAATGTTCTGAATATATCTGTGAAGTCCATCTGGTCCACTGTTTCATTCAAAGCCATTGTTTCCTTGATGATCTGTCCATTGCTGTCAGTGGGGGTTTCAAGTCCCCTACTATTATTGTATTATAAAAATGAGTTTCTTTAAGTTTGTTATTAATTGACATATATTTACTTGCTCCAAACTTGGGAGTAGAATTATTTCCAATTGTTAGGTCTTCTTGTTGGATAGATCTCTTTATTATGATATAGTGCCTTTTTTATCTCATTACAGTCTTTGGTTAATTTTTTTAAAATTTTTTTAAGATTTCTTTATTAGAGAGAGAGAGCACATGTACACCCACACATGTGAGGGGAGAGGGGTAAAGATAGGGAATCTCAAACAGACTCCCTAGACATAGGACTTGATCCCATGACCCATGAGATCATGACCTAAGCTGAAACCAAGAGTCAGATGTTCAACGAACAGAGCCACTTGGGCACCCCTATACCCTTTGGTTTAAAACCTAGTTTGTCTGGGGCACCTGGGTGGTTCAGCTGGTTAAGTGTCTGACTCTTGATTTCAGCTCACCTATTCATTCCTGTGCTTCTACCATACTTGTTATTACATCCATCAGTTTTGCATCTCAGTTATAGCATATTTTGTTTTTGTTTTTGTTTGTTTTTACTTTACCTGACTAGTTTCTAGGTCTTTTTTCTCTCCAGCAGGGGTTTCTCTGGTGTCTTCTATCTTCATAAAAATCTTGAGAAAATATATCTTCAGAAAATCTCTGGCTGTGATTTCTTCTTGATATTTCTTTTGGGAAGAATTTCTTCATCTTGTCATTTTCTATGTTTTCAGTTCCTGAAAGTAATGCTATATTAAGAAAGGTTCATACACCGTCCCAGACCTGACACTTCAGGAAGTGTTTCTGATGTATGCTCTGTGCACTTTGGTGTTGCGTTTTGGCTCCTCTTTCCCCAGGTCAGTCCTCTGCAGAGTTCCTCTTTGCTTTCAAGGGAGTGTTTGAACATTTAATTAGGTGTGCTTTGATTTGTTAAAATTAGCTTGGAAAATAAGAAAAAAGAAAAAAAGCCCGATTCAAAAAAAAAAAGCAAGAAAAAAGGGAAAGGAATGAGAAAAAAATAACAAAAACAAAAAATAGACAAATAAAAAAACTAGAATTTTGAATTCAAAGAGAGAGAAGCAAAAATAAAAGAGAAAAAGAACAAAAGAAGCCTGATCCAAAAGAAGGAAAAACAAACCTAAAAAAACAAACAGGGGTACCTGAGTGGCTCAGTTGGTTAAGCAGCTGCCTTCAGCTCAGGACATGATCCCAGGGTCCTGGTCTGCCTGGTACTCCACCTGTTTGCACTCTCTCTCTCTCTCTCAAATAAATAAATACATAAAATATTTTTTTAAAAAAGAATAATAATCTCTAGATAGGCAATATACCCTCCAGGAAGGTGAATGTTCTCTCCCAGTGTGACCCAGGGAATCCTTATACCAGTACATGGGCTCCTGGGTTGCACCCTTCTTCTCACGAGCGCATGCCATGACTTGATTCTGGTGAATGTCATGGACCTCTAAAACCTTGGAATTTGAGCTTCACACAGTGCTTACAAAACCCTACCACAGTTCCCCTTGACTCTCTAGTCAGTGGTCCCAGGTGGTGTTTTTCCTATGTAAACACTGTGTTTTTCCTGTGTAAATACTATACACCACTCTCTCTTCCCCTCACTCTGTCTCCCCCTTGACTGTCCCCATGGAAAGGGCTCCCTAGCCTCTGCAGCACTTTGGCTTTTTTCTCCCCAGTTTATGTCCACAGACCTTGCACTTGCCATACTCTCTCCCTCCAACCATGCAGATCATTCTCCCATCCTCAGATTAATTTCCTAGGTATTCCAACTGATCTGATATCAATCCAGCTGTATTCAAGGACCAAGGCAAGCTCAGGGTCCCCCTACTACTCTACCATCTTAACTCCTCCTTCACTGTGGATGGTTTCTAAAGATTTGTCTTTAAGTTCACTTTTTAATTTCAGATATTGTATTTTCCAACTCTAGAATTTCTCTTTGGTTCCTTTTAATCTTTCTACTCCATAATGAAATTTCCATTTCTTTTATTCATTTTGTAGCTTTTTTGATTTATTTAATTGGGATTATTAAAATAATAATTTTAAAATATTTGTGTGTTACTTTTAACATTTAATTTATTTCAGATGAGTCATAGATTATTTTCTTTAATCTAGAAAATGCATTTCATTTTCTTTATTCTTTGTACCGGACAATCCATATTGAACATTGTAAATGTGAATATGTTTCATGAATGCATGGTTTATGGGTCAGTTAGAGATATTAGTGTATTCTCCTTCTGACTACCAGATTCTCCTACTCTCTTCAGCAGCCTGTATCCTCAGATTCCTTTTTTTCTGTTCCCTAGACCAGAAAGATCTGTGTCTTTTTTTTTTTTTATTGCCATCCCATTTACCTCATGCACACACTATACCAGATTGTCTTTAACTGGAGAAAGAATGAAAACAAGAATTTACATTCTATGGCCCTGTCTACCCTTTCTCCAATGTGTCCTTCTAGCCACGGAATGTCTCTTCTACTCTATGCACTCTCCAGTGCCTCCAGTCAGTTAGTTTTATTTATTGTGTTCATTGTTTATAATAATTTTTTAAAGATTTTATTTATTTATTTATTTGACAGAGAAGGAGATAGGGAGTGAGAGCAGGAACACAAGCAGGGGAAGTGGGAGAAGGAGAAGCAGATTTCCCGCTGAAAAGAGAGCCCAAGTGGGGCTCAATCCCAGGACCTGGGATAATGACGTGAGTTAAAGGCAGACACTGAACAACTGAGCCACCTAGGCACCCCTGTTTATAATAGTTTTATATAGGATAATCATCCAGAAGGGTCTTAGTATGTCAATACCAGAGTAGAAATCCAATTTAGTATTTTAAAATAAAAATTTTTCAGGTTTCTCCATATAAGTAAGATTCATTTAAAATATGTATAGTTTTATTTAAGATATATATATATTTACATGTAAAATTATTTAAATGCATTATTTTTTAATTAGGTAGTCACCATAAATTTAGCTTTAATAATTGTATTTCAATAATTATTCATTTTAAAACTATAAACTTTATGCCATCCCAAATTGAACTTTTATTACAAATCCTAAAATGTTTATAAAAGTTATAATGTTTTCTCTTTAGTAATGAGAAAATTAAATATTTCCACTTACATATAAATGAAGCACAAATACTATTAAAACTTAGAAGCATATGTTAAAAACTACAAAAATACATTTCTTCAAGGTTATATTATGGAAAAAGTAATTGAACCTTCTGTGTTTTCTTGCAGTCTATATTGAGTCTTGGATCTATTTCTATCTAAAATAATCTTTTTCATAACCTTTGGTTTAAGATTTCTTTCCAAAGGGATTTACCTCATATGATCTCTGAAATTTAAAAGGTTCCAGTTTATAAGGTCATTACTTTGATATTTTTTCATTCTTTCCAAGATTTATATTGTGAAAATTGGCTTATGTTTTACCACAAGGGAAAATCAAACATCAATAAAATGACAAATTAAAAAAAATTCCTTTGGCAAGAATTTCTACATTTACTGTATTGCAGTTTATTTTATGAATATCTTGCTCTCTGACTTTAATATTTTTGCAAATAAAGTATCACATCAGCATTTTGAATAACATTATTTTATTCATATAAGTGTTTAAATTGATACTGCTATAAATTTTAACTATCCACCTCATATTTCCTTTCTAAAAATAACAATCGATATCTCTTCATTTTTGTTGATTTTTTTTTACTAAATTTATTTTCTGTATTATTTTGTTGAATCCTCACAGGGACATTTTCACATTAAGAATAGAAATATTGGCAAATCCCAGGGTTCAGTCTGAAATTTTCTATTATTTATCTCTTAAGTAACCAAATTTGTTCAGTAATAATCGACATTGGACACTCCTAAATTTATTTCTCTAGTCTCCAATTCTTTATCAAACCCAGATCAAAATTTCCGATCACCTACTTAAAATCTCTTCTTGGAAACCTGATATGTATTTCTAATTTAAACTGTCAAAATCACATTTTATCCTTTAATATAATCCAATCTATCTCTTCAGTAACTTTACTTACCCTTTTCCATGTTTCTTACATCCAGAAAATTGAAATTACCACCAGTCTTTGTTTTCACAAGCCTCACAATCAACCATACAGCAAATTCTGTGTTATGTAAAAAAAATTTAAAAAAAAAATCAAGAATCCCACCACTTTAACATAAAATTATCTTGGTCCATTCTTTCATACTCAAGTCCCACTTTCTTTAATTAGGCAATGTTTCCCTAAAGGATTTTCCTTTCCTGCCCTTTCCTCCCTCTAGCCTATTTCTTAAGCTATAGCCACAAGACTCTTTTTAAAAGAGTAATCTTTTCATAGAGCTTACCCATTCCATCTATCAATAGCTTTTTACTTCATTTGGAGAAAAGCCGAAATCTTACAATAACCTTGGAATCCTGTCCAACCTAGCTCCTTATCTCTGTACTACTACATATTGTCATTTTCCTACCTTTTTCTACACCAATCACATGGGCATCTTTGCTGATCTTCTGCTGCAGTAGAGCCTTCTACCTATTCCTTTAATAGGAATAAAACCAATATCTACAATATCTATAATATTCACAAATTACATTCTCAGATGAATTTCTGATTCATAGTATTTTAACTTGCAAATACAGTTTCTATGACAAATGAAAACACAAACACACCCACAGAATCTGTCTCATTTTTCTGTGGAACATTTACCACTGCCTGGCATATCATTGTGTATTGTATGGTATATATTTTTAGACTCAGATTTATTGAGAATTAAATTGAACAGACTATATCTATATTGTTCACTGATTTTTGATAAGGGACATAATCATATAATCACCACCATCATTGTCAGAATATAGAACATTATAATTATTTCACAAATTCCCCTTTGATTCTGATAATCTTACACTAAGGTTCTGACAGCCACTTATCTGAAGTGTTTTCATAATTTTGGATTTAAATGAATATCATTTAAAAGGAATCATACAGCATTTAGACCAGTTTCAATTGGTATGTTTTTGAAATTCATTAATTCTTTTGCACATATCTATAGTTCACTTGATTTTATTACTGAATAAAATCTCATCATATAGACATTCACAAAGTATTTATTTATCTACCAATTGATGAATATTTGGGTTGATCCTGTACTCACTTTTATAAATGAAGCTACTATAAGTGTTCTTGTATACATCTTTTTATGACCAAATATTTTTATTCTTTGTTGGTAAATATCTATAAATGGGATGGGTGAGGCTAATGGGAGATGAGATGTAGGTTTAACATTGTATGAAACATCCAAACTATGTTTCAAAGTGGCTATACTTTTTTTTTTTAAGATTTTATTTATTTATTTGAGAGACAGAAGAGAGAGAAAGAGCATGAGCAGGGGGGAGGCATAGAGAGAGAGGAAGAAACTGACTCCCTGCTGAGCAGGGAGCCCAATGCAGGACTTGATCCCAGGACTCTGGAATCTTGACCTGAGGCAAAGGTAGAAGTTTAACCCACTAAGCCATCCAAGAGCCCCAAAGTGGCTATAATACCATTTTGCACCCACATGTATGGGAACTGTAGTTGCTTCATAGCTTCTCTGTACTCCATATGTTACTCATTTAAATTTTATCTACTCAGGGGGTAGGTACCTGTATTTCACTGTGCTTTGAATTTTCATTTCTATAAAGACGGATAATTTGAGGATGTTTTCATATGCTAATTTGCCATTCAAATCTCTCCAGTAGTAAAATTATCTATTTACATACTTTATTTTGCTTTTAGAATATATTTTATATAATTATATTATATAATATAGTTCATTGAACTATAATTTTCATACAGTAAGTTTCACCATATTTAAGTGTAAAGTTTAATGAATTTTTACAGATCTATAGAGGCATATAGCCACCACCACATTAACATCATAGAACAACAACAACAAAAAAAAACCTTATTGAAACATGGGCAAAGGACTTGAATAGACAATTCTTCAAAGAAAATATACAAATGACAAATAAACACATGAAAAGATGCCCACCATCACTAATCATTGGTGAAATGCAAATCAAAGCAACAATAAGATACTGTCTCATACCCATTACGATGGCTACTATGAAGTAAATGAACAAAACAAACAGAAATAGTAAGTGTTGTTTAGAATATGGAAAAATTGGAACTCATGCATTGTTGGTGAGATTATAAAATGGCACAGCCACTACAGAAAACAGTATGGTAGTTCCTCAAATAAGTAACAAATAGAATCATCATATGATTCAGCCATGGCACTTCTGGTGAACATATATTATGTATTGAATGAATGTGTTATATTAACATGTAAATTTTATATCTCTATATAACAGCTTTATAAATATGAACAACAGTGAAATTATCTTTTTTCTTTCCAAAATCTTACCTCTTTCCTAGAGACTAAAGTAATACCTGATATGTGGTTGATATGTATATTTTTTTGTTAAATAAGTCAATGAATTAATGTATGCATTAATAAATAGTCTTGAAGGTTCCTAGCTTTTTATATGAATTTTTGTTAATTTATATACACATAATTAGAAAGCGCTTGATTTTCCTAACAAAATACATGAATTGTCAGACTTAATTTCTTTGATCAATACCAGCCATCAACCAATATAATAAACCAATATAATAAATCAATTAACCAATATAATAAATCATTTTCCTTAAGTACTTTCTAAAGATAAACTAGAGTTAAATAAAGCCTTAAATTAATCTAGAATCCATTTTCATTCTTCTGTAAAACTAACTTATTTTTCTAGCAAGAATTGAAAAAAATTTGCATCTGTTTTTGGCTTCTGGAGAAGTAGCCATATCACTCTCAAGTATTAGTTTATAAATAGAAAAGTTTATAAATAGAAAATAAGTTTATAAATAGAAAAATACAAATAGAAAAGTCCTGTTTCCTGATCACAGAGTTTATTGGGATTAAGGAGATAAAAATCACTGGAATATGGATAGTTTGCTCTATCAATTCCCACCTCATTTCTCACCCCCTCAACTCATATTTCTCTAACACCTATGATAATGACAACCCTTCCATTGTTTTGTCACTCCTTTTTTAAAATTTTCTTTTTTGCATTCCAAAATACTACACCCATCCATGTCATTTTAATATAAAGATGCTTTGACCCTTTGCTTAGATAAATCTGGCTACATTAAAAAGAATATAAACCTTTACATCAATATAATTTATACCAAATGACATTTTTGCTTATTTTTAAATTTTTATTTAAATTTAATTGATTAACATATATTATTAATTTCAGAGATAGAGGTCAGTGATTCATCAGTGTTATATAATACCAGTGCTCATTATATCACATGCCCTCCTTAATGGCTATCACCCAGTTTCCCCATTTGCCAACCCCTCCCCTCCATCAACCCTCAGTTTGTTTCCTATTGTTAAGTATCTCTTATGCTTTACCTCCCTCTCTGATTTCATCTTGTTTTATTTTTCCCTCTCTTCCCCTATGATCTTCTGTTTTGTTTCTTAAATTCCATATATGAGTGAGATCACATGAAAATTGTCTTTCTGGGGCACCTGGGTGGCTCAGTGGGTTAAAGCCTCTGCCTTCGGCTCAGGTCATGATCTCAGGGTCCTGGGATCGAGCCCTGCATCGGGCTCTCTGCTCAGCAGGGAGACTGCTTCCCCTTCTCTCTCTGCCTGCCTCTCTGACTAGTTGTGATTTCTCTCTGTCAAATAAATAAAATAAAAAAAAAAAGAAAATTGTTTCTCTGATTGACTTATTTCACTTGGCATAAAACCCTCTAGTTCCATCCATGTCATTGCAAATGGCAAGATTTCATTCCTTTGGATGGCTGAGTACCATTCCTGTGTGTGTGTGTGTGTGTGTGTGTGTGTGTGTGTGTGTGTGTGTATAAATACCCATATGAATGGATAAAGAAGGTGTGATATCATATCTTTTTTATCCATTCATCTGTTGATGGACATCTGGGATCTTTCCAGTGTGGAAAGATGTGTGGACATTGCTGCTGTAAACATTGGGGTGCAGGTGCCCATTCAAATCAGTACTTTTGTATCTTTGCGGTAAATAACTAGCAGTGCAATCACTGGGTAATAAGGTAGCTCTATTTTCAACTTTTTGAGGAACTTCTATACTGTTTTCCAGAGTGGCTGCCCAGCTTGCATTGCCATCAAGAGTGTAGGAGGGTTCCTATTTCTCTGCATCTTCACCAACATCTGTCATTTCCTGAGTGGTTAATTTTAGTCTTTCTGACTGTGGTGAAGTGGTATCTCATTGTGGTTTTGATTTGTATTTCCCTGATGTTGAGTGTTGTTAAGCATCTTTTCATGTGTCTGTTGGCCATTTGTATGTCTTCTTTGGGAAAAAAAAGTCTGTTCATGTCTTTTGCCCATTTCTTAACTGGATTATTCCTTTTATGAGTGTTGAGTTTGAGAAGTTCTTTATAGATTTTTGAATATTAACCCTTTATCAGATATGTCCTTTGCAAACATCTTCTCCCATTCTGTCAGTCGTGAAGAAGCTTTTCATTTTGTGTGTGTGTGTGTGTGTGGTCATGTTTTATTTTCTATTGAGATATAACTGACATGTAACATTATATTAACTACAGGTATACAATATAATGACTCAATATTTGTGTATTTTGCAGTGATCGCTACATTAAATCCAGTTAGCATCCATCACCATACATAGTTATAACTTTTTTCCTTGTGAAGAGGAATTTTAAGATCTAGTCTCTTAGCAACTTTCAATATATGGTACAGTATTATTAACTATAGTCTACCTGTAACTGTAACTGACTCATTTTATCACTAGATGTTTGCACCTATTGACTTTTGTATCTTCATACATTTCACTTGCTGCTCCCCCCTTCCATGCCTCTGGTAACCCCCAATCTGTTCTCTTTATCTATGAGCTGTTTTGTTTGTTTGTTTTTTTGTTTAGATTTCACATATAAGTGAGATTATTATGGTAGTTGTCAGAAGCTTTTTATCTTCATGAGGTCTGAGCCATTCATTTTTGCTTTTATTTCCCTTGCCTCCGAAGATGTGGCTAGCAAGAAGTTCCTACAGCTGAAGTCAGAGTAGTTGCTACCTCTGTTCTCTAGGATTTTGATGGATTCCTTTCTCACATTTAGGTCTTTCATCCATTTTGAATTTATTTTTGTGGATGGTATAAGAAAGTAGTCCAGTTTCATTCTTTTGCATGTAGCTGTCCAGTTATCCTAACACCATTAGTTGAGGACACCATCTTTTTTCCATTGGATATTCTTTCCTGCTTTGTCAAAGATTAGTTGACCATATAGTTTCAAAGATGATTTTCTCTCTCCACTTCTTTTCCTTTCTGCCTCCTTCTCCAGTTTCAGGACTGAGGATAAATATCTACTGTGTTACAACTTCGCTCAGGTTTACCTATCTAGGTATCTAATGAGATGGTAAGTTTTGAGTATCATCTCTGAGTAAGTTATCTTTGTAGATAATAGAGATATTTTAAATATTATGAAGAAGCAGTTGTTTCTATCTAGTTTTTTTTTAAGATTTTTATTTATTTATTTGATAGATCACAAGTAGGCAGAGAGGCAGGCAGAGAGAGAAGGGGGGGAAGCAGGCTCCCTGCTGAGCAAAGAGCCCGATGCGGGGCTCGATCCCAGGATCCCGAGATCATGACCTGAGCTGAAGGCAGAGGCTTAACCCGCTGAGCCACCCAGGTGCCCCTTCTATCTAGTTTTTAACCTAGTGTACTTACTGATACCACTTGTCTTTCCAGCACCAGTTAAAGCCTAGTCTTATAGAAAGCTGAGGATTTGGAGCATATTTTCAATAATACATTTCTTTTTTTTACTCAAAATAAGTGCACTTATATAGGGGAATGACTTAAGAAGATATTAGACATAGGCATCCAATTCCTCTTGAATATTTACAAGGATTTAAATTATATTTTATATACAAGGATATAAATTATAAAGGATTTAAAAGCCACACTCCTTGAATATTTTGCACACAATAACTTTATTTGCATTGCCTTCAAATCGTGTAGATTATTCCACATACTCTGAGATCCATGTGAGCAGTGACTATATTCATGTCACATTCTCACCATAATAACCAAGATTTAAAGAGGACCTTATAAAAAATTAACAAGACAGTAAACAACATGCGTTGGAGAGGATGTGGAGAAATGGGAACCCTCTTACACTGTTGGTGGGAATGCAAGTTGGTGCAGCCACTTTGGAAAACTGTGTGGATATTCCTCAAAAAATTAAAAATAGAGCTACCCTATGACCCTGCAATTGCCCTACTGGGTATTTACCCCAAAGATACAGATGTAGTGAAAAGAAGAGTCATCCGTACCCCAAAGTTCATAGCAGCAGTTCATAACAGCAATGGCCACAGTCACCAAACTATGGAAAGAACCAAGATGTCCTTCAATGGATGAATGGATAAAGAATATATGGTCCATATATACAATGGAGTATTATGCCTCCATCAAAAAGGATAAATACCCAACTTTTGTATCAACGTGGATGGGACTGGAGGAGATTATGCTGAGTGAAATAAGACATGCAGAGGGAGTCAATTATCATATGGTTTCACTTACTTGTGGAGCACAAGGAATAACATGGAGGACATTGGGAGAGGGAGAGGAGAAGTGAATGGGGGAAATCGGAGAGGTAGACAAACCCTGAAAGACTATGGACTCTGAGAAACAAACTGAGGGTTTTGGAGAGTGTTGGGTGAACCTGGTGGGGGTATTAAGGAGGGCATATATTGCGTGGAGCACTGGGTGTGGTGCATAAACAATGAATGCTGGAACACTGAAAAGAATTAAATTAAATTTAAAAATAAATAAATATATAATGAAATAGGCAAATATTTATATAAATTCAATCTTTCATTTTGTATTGTTGTGTAAATGCTCTACAAAACCAACTGAAGTACAACTCTTCTTTTATTTATTTTACTTTATTTTATAAAAATTCTTCTTTGAAATAATGAATTAAAGTATTTTATTATGAATTGTTTCTAAATGGGTCACAATTCTGCCAGAAAATAAAGTATGTTAATTAGTGTTACTTTATCTGTGTTACAAACATTAGACAGGTTGATTATAGAAAACTTACAATAAAGAGCTGCTATTGCTATTATCATAGTTGAAATTATGATAGCAATTTTATTTTATTGCTTTTTTTTCAGAGGATAATAAGTCTAGAAAGTCATAGAGGTTGTCAAAGTTTTATAGTGACACATGAATGTGAAATTACTTTGTCATTACTTTAGTAGTTATATAAACCAAGAAAGAGTCCTAAGCACAAAAATAATGAAGAAAATATAAATGATAGTGATGATAGCAAATACTCTCTTCCAGGAACTGTCCTAAGTACTTTACGTGTATCAACTCATTTAATATACCTTATATGGCAGGAAAATTAAGAAATCTGGTTTATGATAAATTAAAGCATCGGTAGAAAAAGTAGCTTTTTCCAAGTCTATAGCTAATAATAAAGGGGAGGATGAATAAGATTGAGAACATAAGGGTCTCATTTTTTAGAAAACAAAGTATCACAAAGAATGTGAGTTGGGAGAATGGCTCCAAAATTATACAGCAAAACACTTGTGTGTTTGTGTCTGTTTGCATGTGGTAAAATTTATCTTTTAAACATCCAAATATATCCTTAAGAATACGTAAAGAAAGCAATTCTTGGGAAGCAGTTTAAAATTATGAGAGAAACAAGTATAATATAAAATAATTTTAACAATTCTAATATCAAAAAGTTAAATTTGTCCAACATATGAAAAGTCAATTCTCAAAGAAATAAAAAAAGTGAAAAAATTTTATGTTATTAATGAAAGAAATACAAATGGAAATAGTGAGATTGGTAAATTAAGAATTCATGAAAATGAAATAGATAATATAAGCAGGGATGATTAGAGATTAGTAACTTTGTATAGTGCTAGAAGTACTTTTTTGACAAACACCTTGACAATATGTATCTATCTTTAAATACTCCAGCTTCTAAGAATCTAATGTAGACATCCACTAAACTATGGAAGTAAAATGTGTATTTTAATTAGAATGTTAATTGAAATAATTAGATAAAATTTAAATATTTGAAAACAAATTAATAAATAATTCAACCCCAAACAATTGATTGATGTAAATATTAAAATATTTTACTTTACCATTAATAATTTATAAAAATGTTTTAATTCACATCCAAGAGAAGAAAATAGATAGCTAAGCAAGTAAGAGTGACTCACTTTCTTCTCCCTCGTCATACATTTTATGTGCACATATGGACAGAGGTACAGAGGTAGAGGTTGATGATGATGATAAGACATGTAGATGATGATGATGATCAAGCTAGGTAGATGATGATTATGATAACAACAGTAATAATGATAGATTTATTTCTATTGTTTTCTTTTTAAATCTTGAATCTCCACAAATGATATTGATACACACTATGGTTAAACCACCTACCAGAGCCACTGAAAATTTCTCAACAAATATACAAGATATATACAGAATAAGGCTTCATATACAAATTCAAAACATATCCTCCAAGAAAAATGCATAATTCCCAGGAAATAACTAAAGGAAACACATATTAACATCAGATCCTAAGATTTAAACAATCAGACTCTGAGGGATCAAAATATTGCTAATATCACTCCTTACTACTTTTTTTTTTTTTTTTACAAATCCTTTACTGTTTTTCTGGAAATGTTTCCATTCCATATCTCTGTATCATGCAGTTCATTGTATTTGTCATTAATGTGTGTATATATACACATACATACAATATATGTAATATTGTGTTTATATAAAATATGTAATAATGTATAATAGATAATGTTGTATAGCTTATATCTATGCATATACATATATATATATATATAAATATGTGGATATTTGTTTTATGCATTTATGCATGTGTCCTACTTTGGCTTACTCCTTATAACTCCACAGTCTCCTAACTCCATAGTGCAACCTTCATTAAGAGTGCTGGATATTATTTCCAAACAATATTTAACTTAAATGTATCATAATGTCTTGTATATTTCAGTATATCTTTTTGTATTTTTTTCATGAAAACCCCTTGGTTTGTAGCCAGCTTTACTAATAATGATCACAAATGATCATTTGTAATCAAAATGATGATTTGTGATTTGTGTCTGGTTCTTTTATTCCTGTGCAGAAGGGAAACTTCCCAAACCCCCTATAATTAGGTGGAGCTAATTGATTTTTTTCTGGCCAGGAAATATGTGGGAAGTAAATTGTGTCATTTTCAATCTAAAACTCTGAAAAACCCCTGTGGGATGCTCTAGTTCTTTTTCCCTTTCTGCTCTAAATATAGAGGCTTTATATTGTAATGGCTGAACTATTATCAACACAAAATATATAATCAATAATATCATGAGTTTGATATCTTCTTTGCCAACTATTCTACAACCACCAAGTCATTTTAAATTATCTGTTAACACCCACATAATGGGGAGTTGAACTCTGTCAAAATTACCTCAAGCGTGTCTTTTACATTTCCCCTCCTCTTTTTCTCTACAGATATTGGTTATATTATTGACATTATTATTTGCTTTATGGTGGTCTCCTCACCATTCAGTTCTTCCTATACACCCATTTTTAAGATGAACTTTCGAGACACTAATGTTAAAGTGTTTGTTTTATACTCAAAGAATTTTATGATTCCTTATTGACTATAGATTATAACTCAAATCTCCAAGTATTCATGACCTTCTCAATATGACCCAGTCTACATTTCTATTCTTATGATATTAATTCTGTTTCCCTCCATGCACAACTACTATAGCATTTATTATAACCACACGATAACTGTTTTATTTCCTATGAAATTTCTGTGCACTAATAAAATTTCAAGCCTTGCTATTATCTTGGCAAAGATGTTCTTTTCTCTTTGCTTTATCGGTTATAATTCTCATATTCGCTCAAATGTTATTCCCTTTGTTAACTTTCCCTTTGTTAACTATCCCATTCTAAAAACAAGGTCAGGAATTTTCCTGGCAGGGACACCTGGGTGGCTCAGTTGGTTAAGTATCTGCCTTTGGCTCAGGTCATGATCCCAGGGTCCTGGGATGAAGCCCTTCATCAGGCTCTCTGTTCAGTGGGGAGCCTGCTTCTCCCTCTCCCTCTGCCTGCTGCTCTGCCTACTTGTACTCTCTCTGTGTCAGATAAATAAATTAAATCTTAAAAACAAATTCCTGGCAGGCTATATATTTAAGAGTTGTACACAGTCAAAAAGTAGGTAAGGGATAATGTTCCATTTTTATTTTATGTTGAAAAATAAAAATAAAAGTTCTGGATTATTTTTAATAACTTAATACAATAGACTGCCATGACAAAGATAATTTTGTATATAATATGTAAAATAAGGACTAACACCAGGAACTCAGGATTAGGATAATGATTTGTATTTTATTGCATGATGAGAAGATATTTTATCATAACTTTATTATTTTATCACAAAAACAAGTTTGAAAATTTTGAACTATAATTATCAATTTTCTCTCAGGAGCATATTTTTAATAAAAAATATCCCATATAATATAAGCCTCTCTGAATGGGAGTAATGGATCTTTATGCTTGTTACAGTACTCATTGCGTTAAAAGGTTATTAGGGACTATAAATATTTCACTTGTCTTTAACAATCATTTCTTACATTGTATTCCTAAGACATTGTCATGGCCTAGGAAGTGATATGAAATATAGAATAGGGCTATAAGAACAAACAAAATTTGGTATAATTACCAGTTTAGCAGCTTTTTTACTTGATTCTCTGATACTGTTTTTTTTGTTGTTGTTGTTGTTTTTAATCAAATAATCAAAAGGTAACTATACCCACCCTGTCATTTTGTTTGTATTTTTTTTTTAAAGATTTTATTTATTTATTTGTCAGAGAGAGAGACAGAGAGAGAAAGATGACAAGTAGGCAGAGAGGCAGGCAGAGGCAGAAGGAGAAGCAGGCTCCCTGCCGAGCAAGGAGCCCGATGTGGGACTCGATCCCAGGACGCTAGGATCATGACCTGAGCCGAAGGCAGCTGCTTAACCAACTGAGCCACCCAGGCGTCCCTGTTTGTATTTTTTTAAGGACCAGATTTCACATCTAGTAGTCCTATAACACAGATGACCCTCAGTAGATACTTCAAGTCATTTTCCTTTTATGATTCTATTTCAGAAGTCTTCTTTGGCTGTCATAGAAGTCATTTTAAGCTTTGTAATCTTTAAAAAGAAATAAAAACAACAGTCTTAGTTAAGGAGATTGTTTATTCTTTTCTTCTTCTTTTTTTTTTTTTTTGTTTATTTACAGCATAACAGTGTTCATTGTTTTGGCATCACACCCAGTGCTCCATGCAGCACGTGCCCTCCCTATTACCCACCACCTGGTTCCTCAACCTCCCACACCCCCGCCCCTTCAAAATCCTCAGGTTGTTTTTCAGAGTCCATAGTCTCTCATGGTTCATCTCCCCTTCCAGTTTCCCTCAACTCCCTCTCCTCTCCATCTCCCCATGTCCTCCATGTCATTTGTTATGCTCCACAAATAAGTGAGACCATATGATACTTGACTCTCTCTGCTTGACTTATTTCGCTCAGCATAATCTCTTCCAGTCCCGTCCATGTTGCTACAAAAATTGGGTATTCATCCTTTCTGATGGAGGCATAATACTCCATCGTGTATATGGACCACATCTTCCTTATCCATTCGTCCGTTGAAGGGCATCTTGGTTCTTTCCACAGTTTGGCGACCGTAGCCATTGCTGCTATAAAGATTGTTTATTCTTTAAAGAATGCAGACCTTTGAATTTTGTCTTCAAAACAGAGACAATTTTTTTGGTACAATAAGCTGCCTACAGAATTGACTGTAGGCTCATATTGTTATAAGAAAAAATACACTTACGGGCATTTCATTCAAGATAGTGAAAAGAAGGTTCTCAGAAAAGTTTTCTAAAATAGAAAGCACATTAACAGATTGCACTGCTCATAGGCATACTCAGTGACACTCTCTTGAGTATTGCTTTGTTCTCTTTGTCATAGCGTTTGCATATCAGTAAAAACAGTTATTTATGGAAGACTTGTTTTGTTTCCATTGAACAAGTTTGCCTCAATGAAATAGGTGAAAGCTGCTATAATGTAACATAAGAACATTATTTTCTTACTCCAATTTATTGATCCAAGATAATTATATGATTAATTCAGATCTTTAACTTACCAAATGTTTTTTAAAAATGGAGAAAGTGAATAGAAACACTACTATTTTAAAAGTAATTTCCTCTATTTGTTCCACATAGCAGAAGTTGTATAAAGGTCTATCACTGATTTGCAATTAATTCCAGTAACAAAGGCCAGTGTGTCATAATTTAACAAATAAGAAAACAGATGTTAATACGTTAGTATATAGGGATATTAGAAAAGATACGAGCTGTTTTAATAGCACATTGGTATTTAATGTCTGTACAAGTAATTAAATTTAGAAATATCATACATAATTTATTTTCCATGTAGATATATATTTTTAAAATATTTATTTTGAAAGAGAGAGAAAACATGCATGGCAGTGGAAGAGGGAGAGGGAGAAAAGCAGACTCCCTGCTAAACACGGAGCTGGACTCAGGGCTCTATCTCACAACCCTGAGACCATGACTTGTGCTGAAATCAAGAGTCAGATACTTAACCACCTGCGCCACCCAGGCGCCCCTGCACACAGATATTTTTATGTAATTCTATTCACTAGTACACTATAAATGTTTGTTTCTACTAGGAAAATGTTGTCTATTATTTCCATAGGTGAAGCCATTTACTTACTGGTATCTGCGGAGTAGAGGAAAAACAAGCAGTGGTTTCATGAGAGTCTAGGTGTATCCTCTCACATCTGAAATAATATGACTGCACTCTCCCTTCTGAAATAACATGATTACAGCCTACTTTCATAAGTTTCAAAATCCTTAGTACATTACTCAGAATTTTCTATTCTCATGACCTGTAGTCACTCTCTAAACCTATTATTCAAAACAGTGTTTGAATCAGAGTAAATTACTCATGTAAATCAATGTGTGTTGAGCATCTGCTATGTTTACCAGTCCAGGGAGTAAAGTAAACAAGACATTCTCATCCATTAGAGAGTCTAACAATCTAGTAGCCACCAGACATCTACTCAAATCTCAAATGATTACTAAAAAGTATGTTTGTTATAATGAAAATTTACTTTAAAACACAGTAAGAGTGTTTAAAAAAAAAAAGTACCCTTAAATTTCTTTTGGGATTTTATGCAAGACTTTACAAATGAGATGGATTTGAGACTTGAGGTAAAAGTACAAATTCCTGAGGCACATGAACAGCTGGTATATTGAGGAGGGAATCCTGTGAAGAGCATATGGCAATGAAATGACTTGATGGTATGAAAAATTTTTCCTGTTTCTCGAATTGCTAAAGCATACATTTCATTTGTGTAGCACATTTTAAATATTAGTCTGGATAGGAAGGTTAAAATAAATACATCTATTATTCATTCAGTTAAACTTTATGTTTATGGACACTTCTACTCTTTTCCTCTGGCCAGACTGGTTCATTTGTTTTTGTATGTGCATTCTGTCCTTCTCTATACCTTAAAATATGTGTTCAGTGCCAACAAGTTACTAGTTCACCTCATTGTCTCTAATAGTTGTCATATATATATTAAGCAGTCAAAAGTTTCCATTATAAAATAAAATCAGTATTTTCTTGAATTTTTAAGGACAATTATAAGGACAAATATACTGTTCATTATTCTAATGGGAGTGAAAATTAATTTTAAAAATTAAGCACATTTTATTTTTGATCTTTTAAGAGGTCTTTTTTTTCCAATTCCTAAAACAGCATATAAAGTCTCAAGCTAATGAGTTACTCTACTAAAATTACAATAGAATATATAATCATTAAAATATAAAAATAAAATTACCTGATTTATATAAGATTTTTGACATTTTAAAACATTTTAAATAGTTTTCAATGCAGAATTAAAAATACAACTCTGATAGGCTTTTAAGTTCCCATTAACTGTATTGACACTTTTGTTAGAATATGGGTAGTTAAGTCTGATAATATTTCACACAGAAATAATTATACTTATGTGACTGAAATTCAGACCAAAAATACACTCCCTTCCTTATGCTGCTTTAAAGAATAAAAATCACAGGAAGACATTACTCCATCTATGTATATGTGTATGTGTGTGTATATTGGACAGTTTTAGCATTTTTATATTAGATTTGTATATAATGCCCTCTGTAATAGATATTGTCAAAAAATTAAGAACATTGTCCTGTAAAAATCAATGATCATCTTTTTTTCTTCTTCTACCATTTTCCTGTAGTGTTTAAGTTTAGCTGAAGAAATAAGTACATCAGGCGAACCATAAGAGATTATGGACTCTGAAAAACAACCTGAGGGTTTTGAAGGGTCAGGGGTGGGAGGTTGGGGGAACAGGTGGTGGGTAATGGGGAGGGCACGTTTTGCATGGAGCACTGGGTGTTGTGCAAAAAGAATGAATACTGTTACGCTGAAAAAATAAATAAAATGGAAAAAAAATGTCATATACAATTGTGAGAATGAATTTTAACAAGTATGCTTTGAACTATCAGACATAGATTTATGAAATAAAAATCTATAAGTTTAATTTATCCAGAAACAATATAAACACTAAAAATTCAAAACAGGAAGTAACTATGTGAATGTGATGGAATTGATAAATACTGGAAACTGCTTTTTGCAATAGGTAATTTTACAATACCTATTTTACCTTTTTTTCCCCCTATTTGGGTGCAAAAGAGGATTTGAGTGGGTCTACTCCCAAGTTCAGAATTCTAAATGCTTCTGTTAAGCTCAATACATTCCAGCTAATTCTATATGTTCATAAGTGGGAAATTTGTAACTGAAAGATGTTTTCTTAATATAAACTCATCTGTTTCATCCACCAAGTACTAAAAAATCTAATATGAATAGGCAATTATTACAGACAAATCTGCTTTTCCTTTTCTATATATCTCACCACAGGGCTTTGGATTTCAAAATCTAGGTTCTGGGCAGAGTCATGAAGTTAATTTATTCATGCCCCAGCCTTAGATCAATACTCATTTAAATCATTTTCAGGAAAAGAAGAAATGTATGTTATCACATGTCTACTCACTGGCATCAGCCCTTATTAACCTCTGTCTGAATTCATTCTTCTTGATTATAAGCAAAATCCACCACCCACCAATTTCCGATGTTTCTTCTGTTTAGTAAATCCAACATCATTCTTCTTTTTGCAGAAATATTGAGAAGAGCAATAAATCCCACACCATTTCCCTTCTTAACTCAAGTTGTCACCACAATTTTCACACATACAGTAACAACTGTAATCATCATGATTTAACATCACTATTCCAATGCACTATAATAACATTGACAATGGAAATCATAGATTATTAGAATCATATTTAATGATTTTAGAGGTAGAATAGGTCTATCATTTTCTTTTAATTGATCTATTGGAAATTTTATAAGTTAATTAATGAGACTAATTTTTTTAATAGTGAGGCTATTCTCTCTAATTTCCAATACTATTTGTAAATAAACGAGATTTTTTTTAATTAATTTTATTTTTTTTCAGCATTCCAAAATTCATTGTTTATGCCCCAAACCCAGTGCTCCATGCAATATGTGCCCTCCATAATACCCAACACTAGGCTCACCTGACCCCCCCAACCCTCTCTCCTCCAAAACCCTCAGTTTGTTTCTCAGAGTCCACAGTCTCTCATGTTTTGTCTCCCCCTTTGATTTCCCCCAACTCACTTCTCCTCTCCATCTCCCAATGTCCTCCATGTTATTCCTTATGCTCCACAAGTAAGTGAAACCATATGATACTTGACTCTCTCTGCTTGACTTATTTCACTCAGCATAATTTTTTAAAGGATTTTTTAAAATTAAAATTTGACAAAAAATACCCTATTATTTTTACAGACCCTGGAATAAAATAGTGTTTTAACATATAATTACAAATCAAGTTAAATGACTTTTCTGTTATAATTTGTACATAATTTTGTAATATTCATTATGATTATTAGTTCTGTAATCAGATAATATAAAACTATTAAACTAATAAGACTTCTTACCTTTTAAACATTTTTAGAAGTTTCATTGTCAGATTATTTTCTGTGCTCTTTACATTAATCATATAATACAATAAACCTATGAGATAGAAGTTATTATTATATGGATGAGTAAACTGAGGAATAAAAATTTAAGAATTTGCCACAAACCTGGTGACAAGAGCTTAACTCAAACCCAAGTAAACTGCATATAGAATCTGCATATAACAATGGAGCAGCAATAGGGACAACTAGCCAGATGCAATTTTCAAGCTCAATTTTTTTCTTAAAAACTTTAAAAATTGTTTTGCATCTTTTAGAAAGAGGCAATTGTTGTCATGGGTGATACTTTATAAAAATATGCTTAATCACCAAAGAATTGAGAACATGCAATTCTAGCATAAAAATATGGCAGTTATAAATTTTGCTTGTCTGGTTGTTTTCTGATTGAGAAAGTTACAGATTATTCTGATGTACAAATTAAGGTGTGTATGCATCATAAAATATAAGAGGATTTTTATTAAATATACATATACATGTGCATCTATGAATATTCATACAAGCTATTAATCTACATAAACTCACAGTGCTTACAAATGTACAGATACATAACATCAACCAAGAAAATGTCCCAGTACAATGAACAAATATGATCTAATTTACAAGTTTCCTTAATGTTTTGAAAAAGAAATGTATTGAAAATATCCTGAAGGCTTCATAAACTTATGGCCTTCTCTCTTCCTTCTACTTCTTTCTAGGGAATGAAAAGGGAATTGTATTCATTTTATAGATTCTATGTATAGGTATGTTGTTAATGATCCATTTTGATGTTTTATTATTGCTGTTGATTTTATATAGCAATTACTCTACACTTCTGTCATCCAAACACAAAGTCTTCCCAGCTTCATGATACTTTCCCAACTCTGACTTCAAGAAAATTACAATCATCTAACACTAAATTATCACAAGTTTGATTTTAAACTTTTTAAAAATTTCCCTGTAACTACACACATTTTCTTTTCCCTTTGTTTCAGAGAATAACTCTTTTCCCACATTTTTGAAAGTTAAACCCTAAAAATATGCCCTTTAAGGTATTTACTCCATCAGCTATAATGACAATCAGTTTTGTTGTTTTGCATTTTCAGTCACTCTCTATTACCTCATTTTTTAACATATTAGTTTAATTAAAGGTAATCAATGGTATCATGTTTAAAACCAAATAATCTAGACCTTTGATACTTCTTATAATTTTTTATCTCTTTTCTGTTATTTAATGTCTTATTTCTCCTCTGACAATCCTGACTATGCCATGACAAACATACCTATGATCTTATCTATTTTTTTTTTCTTATCCACGAATCCATTTTTTTTCACTAGATTCTGTCCAATTTACTTTCTTATTTGTTACTAGGCTTCTTCTCTTTCTACCTTCAGCAGACATGTATTGCATACTGACTCTATGCCAATTTCTGTGCTAAACTGCCAAAATATTTTTATCTTTTTGTGGAAGTTTCAAAATGTGTTTTAGGATTTTTATTGAAAATGGAAAGGAAGCAATTTATTTCTCAAAGGTGTTATCTTTCATCTAATATATTTTTTTTTAAACTTATGCAGTTATCACTCTAAAAACTATGCAATCATCCAACCTCACCAACTATCTCGAAGTCAGATTTAGAGAGACCTGGAATAGTAATTAGAATTGTATTACAGAATCTTTCTTCCGGGGTGCCTGGATGGCTCAGTCGGTTAAGCATCTGCCTTCAGCTTGGGTCATAATCCCAGGGTCCTGGGATCAAGCCCCATGTCATGCCCCCTGCTCACTCTCCCTCTGTGGGAGGGATAAATTAATTTTTTTAGAAAAGAATCTTTCTTCCATCAACTGCACCTTCATAAAAGTCTGTAACTACCAAAGGTACACTAAATGTAGCCAAAAGCTTAACAAAAATGCATCATACAAATGCAGTTATTTAAGGGAATGCAGGGGCTCAGAGTCTCTGTCCTAAATATACATTCCTAGCTAAATTCAGATAAAGAAATGCAGCGTATTATCTAAGCTAGCAATTGAACTGCTAGCTATTTACCCAAAGAATACAAAAATACTGATTTGAAGGGACACATGCACCCAATGTTTATAGCAATGTTATCAAAAATAGCAAACTATGGAAAGAGCCCAAATGCCCATTGACTGATGAATGGACAAATATATATAATGTAATATTACTCAGCCACCAAAAAGAATGAAATCTTGCCATCTACAATGACATGGATGGAGCTAGACAGTATTATGCTACATTAAATAAGTCAGTCAGAGAAAGACAAATAGCATATGATTTCACTCATGTGGAATTTAAGAAACAAAACAAATGAACATAAGGGGTAAAAAAGAGACAAACCAAGAAACAGTCTCTTAGCTATGGAGAAAAAAAAAAAAAAACTGCTGGTAAGCAAAGTGGAGGTAGGCAGGGGGATGGGTTAAATAGGTGATGGGTATAAAGGAGGGCAATTGTGATGAAAACCAGGTGTATGTTAGTGATGAATCACTAAATTCTATACCTGAAACTAGTATTGCACTGTATTTTCAAACTAGCTGGAATTTAAATAAAAACTTGGAAAGAAAATAACAGTCAAAGAAATAAATTTTTAAAAAATGCAGCCTTAGAGAAAGTGCCTTTACCCATATAGGAAAACAGGGAAGGCAAGAAGTAAGCCATTCAATGAAGATTTGAGTGGCATCTTCTACCGTAGAGCTGATTATGCATCACCTTATTTTCAATTGAGTAAGCCTCCACATTTTTTTTCTTCCAAATTTTAATTTAAGTTCTAGTTAGTTAACATATAGTGTAATATTATTTTCAGGACTAGAATTTAGTGATTCATCACTTAAATATCCTCTGCATTTTTAAGTATACTTAGTAAGTAACCCATTGCATCTCAAAACAAAACAAAAAAAAAACTTGGGCCATCTGGGTGGCTCAGTGGGTTAAAGCCTCTGCCTTGGGCTCAGGTCTTGGTTTCAGGGTCCTGGGATTGAGCCCTGCATTGGGCTCTCTGCTCAGCAGGGAGCCTGCTCCCCCCTCTCTCTTTGCCTGCCTCTCTGCCTACTTGTGATCTCTGTCTGTCAAATAAATAAATAAAATCTTTAAAAAAATAAAAAAAATTATTTAAAAAAATAAAAAAACTAAAATCTAAAACCCAAACAAAATAAAACAAAATAAAAGCACACGCAAATAGATTAATACATAATTTAGGTTTTCAAACTGACTTATTATGTCACATCTCCATTTTAATCAATGTCACTGTTAACTTAGGTTAATTTGTTTTAGTTCAAGTCACAAACTTCTGAATAATTTCTAACAACTCATGTGCTTATGCTTCTAAAATACAAGTAATTGACATTCCTATTGATTCTTCATTTGAAATATATTGCTGATCCATTTCCTCAGGCTCTCGTTAACAAAAACATGGCAATAGCTACTTAACTGGTCTCTTAATCTTTGATCCTCCCTGCCTGTCTCTCACCCTCCCTACTACCTATTTAATCATAGTAAGTTATAACTATTTATGACATTTCTGTGTAATTAACTTTCAGCAGTTTTTATTTCCTGCTGATAAATATAAACTCTTCACATGGAAAATGTTTGTCCAATAGAGTCTCAGGTTACACGTTTCCCCACTATTATTAATAGCATTCACTGTCTTTTTCAAAAGCATTTTAATTTAAGTTATATACTATGATGGAAAATAAAATAGTGATTGTAGGGAATGGGTGTGAAAGAGGGAACTGAATGCAGCAGATGACAAGGGAATTATTTGGGGTGATAGAAATATTTTATATCTGCATTGTGATTGGCACACTACTGTATAATTTTGTCATATTCATGGAACAGTGCACTAAAAAAGGGTGAATTTTACTAGATATGAATTATACTTCAGTTAAAACAAAGATAAACTCGAAATGGATAAAAGACCTCAACATGGGGCGCCTGGGTGGCTCAGTGGGTTAAAGCCTCTGCCTTCGGCTCAGGTCATGATCCCAGGGTCCTGGGATCGAGCCCCGCATCGGGCTGTCTGCTCTGCGGACAGCCTGCTTCCTCCTCTCTCTCTCTGCCTGCCTCTCTGCCTACTTGTGATCTGTCTGTCAAATAAATAAAATCTTAAAAAAAAAAAAAAAAAGACCTCAACATGAGACAGGAATCCATCAGAATCCTAGAGGAGAACATAGGCAATAACCTCTTCGATATCAGCCACAGCAACTTCTTTCAAGATGTGTCTCCAAAGGCAAAGGAAACAAAAGCGAAAATGAACTTTTGGGACTTCATCAAGATCAAAAGCTTCTGCACAGCAAAGGAAACAATCAACAAAACAAAGAGGCAACCCATGGAATGGGAGAAGATATTTGCAAATGACAGTACAGACAAAAGGTTGATATCCAGGATCTATAAAGAACTTCTCAAACTCAACACACACAAAACAGATAATCATATCAAAAAATGGGCAGAAGATATGAACAGACACTTCTCTAATGAAGACATACAAATAGCTATCAGACACATGAAAAAAATGTTCATCATCGCTAGCCATTAGGGAGTTTCAAATTAAAACCACATTGAGATTCCACCTTACACCAGTTAGAATGGCCAAATTAGCAAGACAGGAAACAATGTGTGTTGGAGAGGATGTGGAGAAAGGGCAACGCTCTTACACTGTTGGTGGGGATGCAAGTTGGTGCAGCCACTTTGGAGAACAGTGTGCAGATTCCTCAAGAAATTAAAAATAGAGCTTCCCTATGACCCTGCAATTGCACTACTGGGCATTTACCCCAAAGATACAGATGTAGTGAAAAGAAGAGCCATCTGTACCCCAATGTTTATAGCAGCAATGGCCATGGTGGCCAAACTGTGGAAAGAACCAAGATGCCCTTCAACAGACGAATGGATAAGGAAGATGTGGTCCATATACACGATGGAGTTTTATGCCTCCATCAGAAAGGATGAATACCCAACTTTTGTAGCAACATGGATGGGACTGGAAGAGATTCTGCTGAGTGAAATAAGTCAAGCAGAGAGAGTCAAGTATCATATGGTTTCACTTATTTGTGGAGCATAACAAAGAACATGGAGGACATGGGGAGATGGAGAGGAGAAGGTAGTTGAGAGAAATTGGAAGGGGAGGTGAACCATGAGAGACTATGGACTCTGAAAAACAACCTGAGGGTTTTGAAGGGGCAGGGTGTGGGAGGTTGGAGTAATCAGGTGGTGGGTATTAGGGAAGGCCTGTATTGCATGGAGCACTGGGTGTGGTGCAAAAACAATGAATACTGTTACGCTGAAAAGAAATAGAAAAAAAACTAATTAAAATATATCTTCTGGAAATCCAATAACAATTTCTATTATTAAAACAGCCAAAGTTTTCTTTTTCCTTTTTTTAAGGTGGGAAGGGGCAGAGGGAGAATCAAGTAGGCTTCAAGCCCAGGAGATCAGACCCTGAGATCGTGACGTGAGCTGAATTCAACCCTTGACTGACTGAATCACCCAGACAACCCTCCTTTACTTTTTTAAACTAATCAGAAATGTAATTAATGAAGATGAAATTTGACATTATTTGATACACAATTTTTTAAAAGATTTTATTTATTTATTTAAGAGAGAAAGCCAGAGAGCACAAGCAGGGGGAGCAGCAGAGGGAGAGGGAGAGGGAGATGTAGGCTCCCCGCTGAGCAGGGAGCCAGGACCCTGGGATCATGACCTGTGCTGAAGGCAGATGCTTAACTGACTGAGAGAGCCTCCCAGGCACCCCTGATGCAGTGCTTTAGAAGGATGGCAGAATTGAATAACTAAAGCTATTTATCTTTTCAATCACTGTGCTGTGATTCTTTTTCATTCTCTCTCTCTCTCTGTTTTTTAAATGTCCTGCTTAAATGTAGGACTTTGTAGCACAATGGGGCTGGGTAAAAATAGAAAGTAACACAATCTATCTTGTTTATGAAGACTTCTCCAATTTCTGTATTATTTCTTCATCTCATATATATAATCACACTACTCCTTTATAATTCTTTTACCAGATATTCCATTGTTTTATGCTGTAATTATTTATAAACATGTAGTTGACAATATAATAGGTTACACAGAATCTTTGTATGTAAACATGAAAATTTTGGAACAGGGTCTATTTTGGGTTTAAAATTTAGAAATAATGGATAATGATGCAAAATCAAAATAAAATAATGTTAAAAACAAGTACAATTCAAGTTTGGGAGCCTATGGTAAATAGACTGTATGATAAAAACCTACATTAAAAAAATTGTATTAATCACAGTTGGAATGTTGATCAGAAATGGAAACACAATAAAAATATCAAAGTAATAAGGCAGAACCTATATTAATAGAAGTACTTCTTAGGGAATAGGATGTTCTGGCCTATAGGCTCATCTGATTGAAAAACTTGTGGACATATGTTTATCCAGTTGTTTAGGTAGATACATATAACATTGTATCTGTAACATTACATTGACATTAAACATGTCAATTATATAGCAAACTTTTTGTTTTGATTTCATGCTCAGTAAGCAATCTTCTATTTATAAGTTAGTTTTCCACATGTGGTATGATTTCATAGTATATTTAGAAGAGAAATTTAATTTATGGTCCCTTGCTAATCATATTTTACTGTTCAATTAATATTTTTAATATTTATTATTCATATAAGTGTGAGTCATATAATCCTGTCCTTGACAACATCACAACTATCATTCTGACTTTACTTTTGGGTCTATTAAACCAAGGCAAATGTCCTGTGAGATATTTTGAAAGATAATCATTTGGCCTTTCTAAAGAAACTACTCTGAAGTCATTATGGGCTACACATTTGCTTCAATATCTGCTTTTGAATATATTTATATTTTATTCATTTCTTATAATACACTGCCAACTATTTGAAGATACAACTAGTTGTCTTACTTTAGAATCATTCATTCACTAACTAAAAAATATTAATTGAAGCTTTATTATATCTCAGATAATTCTCTTGGTGTTAAGGACTTAGTAGTGAATCATAACAAAATAAAAATTTTTGTTTTTATGGGCATACATAATAGTGCATGTTATATACACTATATACAGTAGATTTATTTAATATGTAAGTGATTTGCTATGTTGGAAAATGAAAGTAGTAGAAGACAGTAATAGTTTCATTTTACAAGGTAGAAAATCAATAGGTATTTCCTATAACTGAGGGAATATGGAATAAGTAAATGATGTTCAAGTATATTTAAAATTATAGAGGCATTAGGATGACAGGGGGATGAAATCCATTAAGCACTAGACTCCTTGGTTTTGGCTTAGGTCCTGATCTCAGGGTGTTGAGATGGAGCCCAGCATTGGGGATAGGGGATTGGGATTTTCCCTCCTTTTTCCTCTATCATCCTGCTTGTGCACTCTCTAAATAAATAAATAAAAAGTAAATGAATCTTTAAAAAAATTATAAAGCCTCATACTCAGAAAACTATAAAGTACTCATGAAAGAAATGGAGGAAGATACAAAGAAATGGAAAAATGGTCCATGCTCATGGATTGGAAGAACAAATATTGTGAAAATGTCTATGCTACCTAAAGCAATCTACACATTTAATGCAATCCCTATCAAAATCCCATCAACTTTTTTCAAAGAAATGGAACAAATAATCCTAAAATTTATATGGAACAAGAAAAGACCTCGAATAATTAGAGGAATATTGAAAAAGAAAGCAAAAGTTGGTAGCATCACCATTCCAGACTTCAAGCTCTATTACAAAGCTGTCATCATCAAGACAGTGTGGTACTGGCACAAAAGCAGACACACAGATCAATGGAACAAAATAGTGAGAGCCCAGAAATAGACCCTCAACTCTGTGCTCAATGAATCTTCGACAAAGCAGGAAAAAATGTCCAATGTTAAAAAGACAGTCTCTTCAACAAATGGTGTTAGGAAAATTGGACAGCCACATGCAGAAAAATGAAACTGGACCATTTCCTTACACCACATACGAAAATAGACTCAAAATGGATGAAGGACCTCAAGGAATCCATTAAAATCCATTGAGGAGAACGCAGGCAGCAACCTCTTCAACTTCAGCTGCAGCAACTTCTTCCTAGGTACATTAGCAAAGGCAAGGGAAGCAAGGGCAAAATGAACTATTGGGACTTCATCAAGATCAAAAGCTTCAGCACAGCAAAGGAAACAGTCATCAAAACCAAAAGACAACTGACAGAATGGGGGAAGATGTTTGCAAACGATATATCAGATAAAGGGCAAGTTGAAAATAGAGCTACCCTACAACCCAGCAATTGCACTACTGGGTATTTACCCTAAAGATACAAATATAGTGATCCGAAGAGGCACGTGCACCCAGATGTTTAGAGTAGCAATGTCCATAACACCCAAACTATGGAAAGAACCTAGATGTCCATCAACAGATGAGTGGATAAAGACGTGGTGTATATATATATATATATACATATATATATATGTATATATATATATACACACACATATATATATAATGGAATACTATGCAGCCATCAAAAGAAATGAAATCTTGTGGATGATGTGGATGGAACTAGAAGGTATTATGCTTAGCAAAATAAGTCAGTCAGAGAAAGACAATTATCATATCATCTCCCTGATATGAGGAAGTTGAAATACAATGTGGAGGGTTTGGGGGGTAGGAAAAGAATAAATGAAACAAGATGGGATGAGGAGGGAGACAAACCCAAAGAGATTCTTAATCTCGCAAAACAAACTGAGCGTTGCTGGGGGAGGGGGAGGGAGATGGTGGTTGGGTTATGGACATTGGGGAAGGTATGTGCTATGGTGAGTGCTGTGAAGTGTGTAAACCTGGCGATTTACAGACTTGTACCCTTAGAGCTAATAATACAATAGAATAAAAAAAAATAAAAAAAATACAAAGCCTTTAAACTTCCAGTTTTATATTTGACAGGTAAAGTGTCATTCATTTTTATGATTACAAAAAAATGAATAAAAAGATTAAAATCAATGACTTTTCTTGAATCTAAGAGTTGGTATTTCAGGACAAGCTTCCGCCTAAAACTGTGGAGGAACAGTTGACTTCTGAATCACATCCAAAATCAGCTAACCTAGAACAGATGAACTGGAGCAGTTAACTGTTTTTTGATGATTTGCTGGAGGTTAAGTATGGACTAACATAAGACTAAAACACTTCTAAGAAGTAGAATCTCGCCCCCCCCCCACTTCTGTGGAACTTTACCTTCGAGAACTCCATCAGGTTCTCACAGTGAAGAGCCAAGAAAGATCCTCATTTAGCTGTGGCAAGAAGGAGGAGAAAGAAATCATCCAGAAACACGATACACTAAGAGCATTCTCCATTAAAAAATGATTATCCTAGGGGCGCCTGGGTGGCTCAGTGGGTTAAAGCCTCTGCCTTCAGCTCAGGTCATGATCCCAAGGTCCTGGAATCGAGCCCCACATCAGGCTCTCTGCTCTGCAGGGAGCCTGCTTCCTCCTCTCTCTCTGCCTGCTTCTCTGCCTAGTTGTGATTTCTCTCTGTCAAATAAATAAAATATTTAAAAAAAATGATTATCCTATAAGGATGAAAGGCTTTACCACAGTCTTAGCCAACCTGGACAAAGGCATTCTCTAGATTCCAGACCCTCCTCAGTAGGTTTGTTGTCTCATTTAAGGAAGAGGAGCTAAGAAACCCTTATAAAAGAGACAACCCAGGGACACAGGTCTATTAAAGATTGAAATTGAATTATAAGATCACTGAATTCTTTCCATCTCCACATCTTACCATCACTCCTACAAAATTCCAGTATAGTAACAATAGGTTACAACTGGAAGCGCTGTGGCAGATCTACTTAAAGACAAATTCTTAAGGAAGCACTAAGATAACAGGAGATATCAGAAAAGGAATACCAGAGGAATTTGATGCCTCTGGCTACAGAAAATATTAAACACAGCCCAACTCTCCTAGAAAACATAAAATCTCACACTGCAGGCCTATTGACTGTAGTCCCTGTTACCCAATACTTCATATCTGGATTAAAAAAAAATTACAAGAGACAAAAAAGAAATATCTGAAGAGACAAAGCAAATATCAGAATTAGACCCAGATAAGACACAGACTTTGGGCCTCTGTAAAATGTAAAATAATAAGGATTAAAATGGTAAAAGCCTTAACAAAAAGAAGACATTATGCAGGATCAGAGAGGTAATGTAATCAGAGAGATGGGCACTCTGAGAAAGAATCGAAAGGAAAAACTAAAAATCAAAAGCAGTGTAACAGAAATGAAGAATAGTTTGATGGCCCATCAGTAGAATAGAGCCCAATCAATGAGCTTGAAGATACATGAATAGAAGTTACCAAAGTGAAATCCAAAGAAGAAAAAAAAAGAATGAAAAAAAAAAGCAATGAAGTTACAAAGTACTACATTTGTTTGATCATCTTAAAAACTACTGTGGATAGAGGAATGTAGGTAGTTCACAACATCATGAACGCATAAATCACTATGTGAATGTTGTTAGATACTGAAATTTTGAGATGAAGCTTTTCACCCTGATTTCCATCCATTCATTCAGCAAACATAGAGCACCTATTATGTGCCAGGTCTTTTTTCACCATTTGAGAGTCAAAGCAACGTGATTGTTACCCTTGAAAATCTTTCATTTCTAGTATCTAGGGCACAAATAGGTGTAAAACTACAATTCTGATGGACCTAAGTGCATTTTGGAAAAAACAAAAAACAAACAACTAATTATTAAGATCAAGATTGGTTTCCATGAAGCGTAATAGAATAGCCACATTGACTGCTTTCTGGTGCTTACTCCACTTTTAAGCCCTTACCATATTCTAATTCATTTAATAGACACATGAATTCCCCCACTTTATGGATGAAAAAACTGAGGCACAAAGTATTTGAATAATTTGCCTAAGACTCCATCAGATTGTGTGGTGGGGCTGTAATTCTAACTGGACATTTGCTCTTAGGGCTCTCAGTCTTAGATATTATACTCTACCATCTGTCAAGGAAGTGATATTTGACCTGATCATTGAAAGAAAGATATAATTTTATTAAGTGGAGTGGAAAGGCAAACTTAGGTCTGGTTTGCTAAATAAAGGAGACATTATACACATAGACCTCACAGAGGAGAGAAATGAGACTAATTCAGTGAATAAAGCCCAGTACAGCTAGAACACAGGAAGAGACTGGGAAAAACAGGAAAGAGCCTTGAGGAAGGTAGGAACAGACTAGGAGGAGTTTTGTAGGTCACATTAAAGATGTTGGTCTTTATTTTGCAATAATAGTGGGAAAATGATGTGTCTTAAGCATGGCAGTGATATCATCACATTTGCATTGAAATAAACAGTCTCGGTTCTCAGAAGGTAAGAGATTGTAGGAGAAAGACGTATGGGAAATCAAGAAATCCATGGTGAGAACTGTAGACTATAAAACACCAAACTTCACTTTCTGGTTTGTCTTCCTTTATTGTAGAGACAAGCAGCCTAAGTACTACATTCCCCAAGTTTACTTGCAGGTAGGAATCTTGTGATCAAATTTTCATGAAGCAGATGTACTTGTGAGAGACATGTATGGATGGTGGAACAATAATTTTGCTTTCAGTAGTAAGGGGATTCCATAGAGTCTGATTCCAGGATGGAGGGTGGATGTAAGCTGTAATTTGACTCCCTGCAATACACCTAGGCAGCTTTGTGAGGAGTAGAAGCAATACCTTAGCATATTCAGTTCGCTAAATTCTCAGGAGTAGGATTGTCATACTAATTCTTTGGCAACAATGAGGCCTTATTGTTTTTTGGCACAGCATGTATTTTAGGGCCAGCAACCAACTGTGGATGCTAGGTTCTTTAGGATATTAGGGTTAATGGTATTCCCTTAGTAACCACCAGCCCATCTACATTTGATTCTGTTAGTTTTGTCCGCTGATCTAATTACTATGCCTTATGTGGATTAGTAGGCCTGTATAAATTTGGTGCACTGATTTGGAATTTTACACACTGATTTAGAGAAAATTGTGGTTTGATATATATTATTGGCTTCTAGATGGGTCATGGTCTTTTAGTATTATTAGTCCATTAATTTTTCAACTTGATCTAGGTTGCCAAATAAGTCCTCAAAATGAAAATTAAACTTTACCCTTAGATATGGTAAGCATGCAATTCAATGTGTACAGTAAACAATATTGAGGACAATACAAAGCATTATAATATTTTTGAATAATCAAATATATATTTAAACATATATAATACCTGCACATATACGTAGTATATAACATATTCTAGTACTTTATACTTTTCCTTTTAGACAATATATGTGTTGTGTATTAAAAATAACATGTGTTTCAGTGCTATAGATGTAGCATTACCAAAGCATTATCAATGTATACAATTTCATTCACGTTTTTGTTTCTGCATTTAAAATATAATTGTCAGAAGTATATTTTCATGTTCTCATTATGATCACTTTTACCAACTGAAGTTACTGAGCTTGCAAGAGCACCTAAAATATGGAAAGAATTGTAAATGTTATATATATATATATGTATATATATATATATATATATAAAATATACACATATACAAATATATATAACCACCAGGCACACTGTAAGAATCCAACACACATTTGTCAATGGAATAGAATGAAGTAATGTAATAATAAATGGTGAATTAGTGGCTACAGTGCCTCTAGAGCATATATATGTATTTGTAAAATGTTAAAGATATGTACTTTTTTAAAAGTCTAGTTTTACCTAAGGATTTCAATATTTCTTCATATATAGCTTAAATGAAGGTATTTAATGAATTACCTAAAATGCAAAATATGTGAGATACATAAAATTTCCAAAATATTAAAATATATAATATCTAGTCTTATATCCTAATATGGCCCTTTTACAATATAATCACTTGCAGAGAAATAAATAGATCATGTTTTAGAAAAATGTTTCTATAGACAAAAAAAAATTTGTAATAAGTCTTTGGAATGTTGACAAGTCAATAATGGTCAAAATTTTTGCTGACTTTAGCAAAATTTTTATCGGGCTTCCTGGAGTTGTCAAAAATGCCTAAATTGAAAAACTTAATGCTTTTAATCATCTGAATTCAAACAAAAGGATGAATAAAGCAAAAAAATAAGTCATTATGAGATTTTGTTATAGGTAAATTTTGTCATTTTATTGTTTTATAAAATTTATGGGCAAAGTCTTTAAAACAATTTCCACAATATACGTTTTACATGAAATTGATTACATTTGATTGTATATACTTCACACATTTCAGTGTTTTTATTTTCATAATAGGTATTTTGCAACATTAAAGTTAAATAATTTACTATTAAATTGTATTTCAATTAATGGAAAAACTAATTAAGCAACTTATCTGTACACTTAACACAACAGAAGTCACAGTTCATATTACAATTATGAAAACCTCATCAGGTGAACTGTTATATTTGCTAATACTATGTGGCAGATACCACTTGGGTGCCTTTGAATATGTTTTAAAGGGTCTTATCATTTGTACCCAGTATGGTTCTATATGTTTCTTTGTTTTCTCTGACTAGTTTTGCAGACCCTGGGAGTTATACAATTAAGAATGCTAAACCTGTTTAAAATAGGGATTGCTGATGTAAAACAAAAACAAAAAACAAAACAGTTCTGGAGAAATGACAAGCAGGGCAAACTTTTTTAGAACCCTTGTATGTCTTTCAGTTTTTCTGTCTCAAGCATCTGGCCCTTATGCTGCCACCCTAGTTTTTCCAGATACTCAACTGCAAACACCAAAACTTTCCACTACAAGCATTTTTTTTTTTTCATTTAGTCTATGAGACAATCATGTTTATCACATACTCCATTACTTCAGATTTCTGTTTTCTATTAGTTGACCAAGAAAGACAATCTTTAAGCCATAAATACTTCTCGGTTCTCTAATAACTGATATCCTGATAGCTCCTACATGGACCATAATAAATATAACTGCAAGGCACATAAATGAATAACACTAATGGGTTACTGGCAATAATTTAAGATCTGTCACCACACTGGTCAAGCACATAATACACACAAATATTCTTTTAATTATTTTTAAAATAAGTTTTTCACATTCTTTCTGTGTGCAAAGTTTGAAATATCTTTGTCTAAAATAATGCTTATTGTTTTGTAATAGTTGTAATTTCCTATAGCATAGGTTAAATAAGTAGTATGTAGGAAAGTACTCTGAATACAAAGGAAAACTTTTAGAATTACACTAAAGGTGTTTTCTGTAAATAATTTCTCGATTTGTCCTTTTATAACGTGTTATTGGAGAAACTGAGGAATATTTTCCTTTTTGTGTTCTTATTAAATGTTTGAGAGGGAGTGAAATATTATAAGTGAAATATGTTTTTAAGGATGAAATATTACTCATTAGGTTTTCATTTTTTCTACTTTATTTTTATAAAGGTTTCTCAAATGAAAGGTATCTTCAACTTTACAAAAAAAAATGCCATGTTTAAAAATCCTTTAGCTGACTGGAGTATTGGAGAATAGTAATGACAGTTCTTTTATTTTATTTATTTATTTTTAAAGATTTTATTTATTTATTTGACAGAGAGGGAACACAAGCAGGGGAAGTGGGAGAGGGAGAAGAAGCAGACTTCCCACTGAGCAGGGAGCCAGTTATGGGGCTCCATGACAGTTCTAATCCTGTAGAGATCAGCCACAGCTGAATCTTAACTTGTGTCATTGTGTACCAAGGAAAAAATTTTCCTGGGCAGAGGGCAGGGAGAAACTGAAGACAGAGAGAGGCTGCTCCAGGCTGGTAGATAACAGTTTTAAAAAAATAGCAGAGGAAACTTACATACAAGGCTCATTTCATTTCGAGTTGCAGCAAGATAAATAGACACCCGCACCTGTTTGCAGATTCTTAAAAGCTTATAAAGGGGCCCTAACTAGGCTCAGTCACATGTACCTTGCAGGTGTTTCTAACATCACAACACCATCTCAAGGCTGTGTCTTTTGAGCTGCTCTGGGAGCAAGAAAGACAAGCCAGAACCTACCTTCCAAGGACAAGGGAGTGGGTGAGGAGCCTCAGGGTCCAGCTCATGGGTATATTGGCAGTTTCCTGTTTGTGATCAAGTTCCCCAGCCCAGGCTACAAGTAAGTAAATGCTCTTATTTCTAAAAATTCTGAATTAATTGACGCCAATGAGGATCTCAGTTGCGTTTCTACTGACAGTGTGTTTTCCAAGGGGAAATTATTTTTGAATGATGATATAGTTTACTTTCCAATACTTTTAAAATATACTTTAATATGTTAGTATAATTTGTGTACATTCTCTTCCTTAGGAAATCCTTCTTTTTGACTTACAGATCTTCAAAATTAAGGGTACCCAAAATGCATGTTTTTGTTCCTTGAGATTTCCATAGCAAATCTTTATTCTCAGTGTCATGTGGCCTGACAAAATTGAATATAGTACTATACAGAAAAAATATAAATGAAGCAGCTTGCCACAAATATAGCCATCATTCATGAATAAGGGTGTTCAGAATATAGTTTGCACTTTCCTTCATTGGATGTACCAGGTTTTTTTGTTTTGTTTTGTTTTCATATTACATTGAAGAGACTGACTTTAAAAAATACCAGCCCTGACCAGAATGTGGGAAGGCTTGTTTTGATCTTTCTTAAACTGGTGCACAAGAGTCACCACTTTAGATACCAACCCTCAAACCTCACCACAATGCCCCTTGCTCTAAAAAACTTGTTCTATAAAACAGAATAACTGTAGTGATGGATCCTTTGTTCCCCAACCCCCCCCCATCCCTCTCAAGAGGTTAATTTGAATACAATGTTGTGTAAGGTATTTGGAGTGGATTGCTTCACTTTTTGGCCTCAAAATGCCTCCTTAGTGTGGAGGATACTTTACTGACCTCCTCCATCTTCTAATAGAAGTGAATGCACATAATCTGTGCGAGAAGAGAGTTGAATGATATGAGCTGTATTACCCCTTGGCATTCTGCTTCAAGTCACTGTGTGCACAGGGAATATGATTCATAGCAGAGGGTAACAGTCTCAGATTAAGAGGCAACTGAAATTCACTGGTTAAAGTGTTGAAGATGAAATAGTTATGAAATTAGAGAAAACATAAAAAACAAATTGATGGCCTATGGGACACTATTAAGTAAACAAAAATATGTGCAATTAGAGTCGCAAGTACTGGGAGGAGGAGACGTAATCTGAATGAACAATGATCAAGTATTTTTTAGAATTTTATGAAATTTGAAACCCACAGATACAGGATGCTCAATAAAATATAAGGATAAGTGAAAGAAAACCAGACTAAATCACATCAAATTCAAGTTTGCTGGACTTCTAGTTATCGATCCTACCTACAAAGATACTGAAGTTGTTCATTTCCACCTTACAAAAAGCAAATAGTGAGCAACTGAAAAATCAATGACTTTTCTTTTAGCTATTGGAGAACTGAGTTTCAGGGCAAACTACCACTCTGAAATCTGGAGAGTCAGGTGACTGATGTGAATTCAGAGAGTCACAACCAAGATTCACTTACCTAGAACAGAAGCAGCTGAAGCCATTGGTAGGCATAGTTAAGTGGTAATTTTGGTGAATTGCTGAAGGCCAAGTGTAGATTCCATTAAAAGTGACAGACTACTGGGAGACAGTCTTGCAGAGCCTCTATATTTTTGCGGATTTTACCTCTAGGAAACATATCAGGTCTCATAGTAAGGAGCTGGAAATCAATCTTCCACGTTTATGTGGAAGGAGAGTAAGAATAACCATTGTAACATATTCCAGATCATTCTACATAATAAAGACCTACTCTCCAATTTGTGTGTGTGTGTGGGGGGGGTAGAATTTATCAGAACTTGATTCCATCTGGGGAAAGATCATTTCTCCCATTCTATTTTGTTTAGCCTTCCTTTCACACCTAAGGATGGGGAAAAAAACTAAGAAACTCTTGTGAAGTTCACACCAAGGAACATAGGCACACTAAAAAACCCAACTTAATCATAAAATTTTAGAACACATGTCCATCCTCAATCTTTCCCACTTTACCAAGGTTACAGTATGCTAATAATGAATTATAGCTAAAAGATCCAAAAGACGCAGACGCTCTTTGTAGAGGAGTACTTAATAGGGGAAGTCCAAAGTTGACAAGGGAAATACAAACAATGATACTAAATAAATAGGAATCCTCTGGCATCTACATAGCAAACATTAAACATAAACTCTTAACCAGACTAATCTAAAACTTCTCACCAAAGGCCTGTTTACCTCATTTCCTATATATCACATTTGGTTTTCACCAGAAAATTATGAACATGTTAAAAAAGAAGAAAAAACACTCTCAGAAGAAGCAATTTAGGCATGAGAATCAGGTATGGCAAAAAGTCAGAATTATCATATAGGAAATTTAAAATAACTATGATTATTATATTAAGGACCCTGAAGTAAAATATGGACTATATGCAAGAGCAGATGGGGAATGCAAGCAGAGAGATGGAAGCCCTAAGGTAAAAAAAGAGAAAGTGCTAAGAAAAAAAAAAAAAAAAAAAACAAAAATGCAGAACACCTTTAATGGGCACATCAATATGCTGAAAAATGGCCAAAGAGAAATGAATAAACTCGATGATAGGTTAGTAGATACTTCTCCCACTGAAATGCAGAGAAAGAGAAAATGCAAAAGAAAAACGGAACATTAAAGTACAATTTCAAAAGGAATAATATGCATAGTTAATATAACGAAAAAAGAACAAAGACTGTAGCAGAAGAAATATTTGAGGTAATAATGCCCAAAACTTTCAAAAATTAATGATACACACCACACCATAGACTCAGGAATTTCAAATAATACCAAGCAGAATAAAAACAAAAACAAATAAAAATAAAAGCTCTTCTTAGGGATATCCTACCCAAATTGGGGGGGGCAAGAAAAAAATGAGAAGGCCATAGGAAAGTAGCTCCTTAGAGAAGTAAGGATACACATTCTTTTCGAATACACATCCTACAACAGCAGAATTACAGTGGAAGACAGAATTACAGCGGACTTCTGGTCAGTAATCATACAGTAAGCTAAGCTGAGTGTAGTATTTAGTTTTGAGAGAAACCCACACAAACTTAGAATTATATATGCCTAGTTAAATTATACTAAAAGTGAAGTAGAGATAAATCTAAGGAAACAAAAACTGAGGAATTATCTTCTCCAGGAGACTGGCCTGTAAAAATATTAAAAGCCATTTTTCGGGGGGAAAGAAAGAAGTCACATACCTAGATTTACAGAAATTTTTTCACATTGGGGAAGAAAAAAATCGAGGAGGAATAAATCTTGCTCTCATAGATGTACAAATAACTTTAAAGCAATGATAGTAACAACTTACTGGGCTATCGTAAGTGAATAAGTGAATAAGGAATAAGTGAAATGAATGATAGTAATAAAGATGGAAGGGAGAATTCAGGAATATCCTTTTATACAGTATCCGTACCATATCTAGAACAGTATAATGTCTATTTCTTTGCATTTTTAAAGAACTTGCTCGTCTAGGATTTGAACAGGAATTATACATGATGTACCTGGCATATTTTTAGTGTCAGAAAGAAGGAAGGTGCTAAACAAGTTAATGAATAATAAAAGATAAATCAATGGAGGTATGTCAGAGGGATACAGGAGTTCCCAATGGCCAAAGCTGGAACAATTTGAGCAAGAAAATAAATATATTAGTATTGCATTATAAACCTTAAAGTATAAAATAAATATCCTTATTGTTTTGAAGAAACTGTTTTGCCCATGCTGAAAAATCATTCAAATATCTAAATTTGTTTTAGATGTTGTAGCAAATGATGCCAATATTCAGGCTAAGAGGATATGAAAGTTTATGATACACATGAAACAAGACTGGGATCCAAAGCGGATTAAGAGAGCCAGGAAAGGAGAATGGCTCTGGGCTTTTATTTTGTTTAGCGGATAGCATTAGGTGAGGGTTTTGGCCTATGGAGTGAGGCTTACAAAGTTTGAACCTCCCACTTGAGCCAGAAGAGTTCTGGAATTTCTTATCAGCTCCCTCAGATGTGAAGCATAAGGAGACAGGGAGCAGTGTGACTTTAAAGTTACAACAGTGAAACATTAAAAAATGGAATCAGATTTTATATTATGCATGAGTCCATATTGATATAAAAAAAAAAAGATGAGGGGCGCCTGGGTGGCTCAGTGGATTAAGCCGCTGCCTTCGGCCTTGGGCTCGGGTCATGGTCTCGGGGTCCTGGGATCGGGCCCCGCGTCGGGCTCTCTGCTCCGCAGGGAGCCTGCTTCCTCCTCTCTCTCTGCCTGCCTCTCTGCCGACTTGTGATCTCTCTCTCTGTCAAATGAATGAATAGAATCTTGAAAAAAAAAAAGAAGAAGCTTGATGCTGCTATTGGAAAAAAAAAAAAAAAAAAAAAAAAAAAAAAAAAAAAAAAAGATGAATAAATAGAAAAGACAAAGCTCCTGTGTACAAAAGTTCCAGGTACTTTTTTAAAGTTACCTTTTTGAAGTCACCTTCAAGGAGATGAAGCATAATTCCCACTTACTAAGTGTAAAGAAAGTGTGAAGTTTCTTCCAAAGAGTACAGCAAAGAAAGGGGGTAAAAAGAGTATCTTTACTATAGACAAATGTACTACTTCAGCCCCATGATTAAGCTTAACATCAAGAGTAGTAAGTCATGTTGATAATGGACACCTTTGATATGATTTGATCAGAAATGGCATTTTGCCTCTATGGTCTTCCTCCTCCAAATCAGTAATCTCAGTCTAATCATAAGAATAATATCAGACAAAATCCAGTTGAGTTAAATTCTGTAAAATACTTGACAGTATGGTCAAGTTTTAGTGACCCTGGTTCACTAAACTAAGGTTTAGTGTCAAACAAGGAATGTCTAAGCAATTGTCAGTCAAGAGGAGCCTCAGGAGAGATAATGGTTAATTATGGTAACATCAATGGGATTCTGGAACATGAAAAGGACATTAGGTGATTTTTAAAAAATCTGAGTAATGTTTGAGCATTAGTTAGTAATAGCGTGTTGATATTGGTTCATTAATTATATCCAGTCTACCATATTATCATAAGATATTAATAGTAGGGGAAATTGGGTGTTGGGTATCTGGAAACTCCATTATCCTCTCAATTTTGCTATAAATGTATAAGTTTTCAAATTAAAAAGTTATTAAAACACCAAAATTCTGAAAGCTTGTGATAAGGATAAAATCTTAAAGTAGCTAAAAAATAAAGACATGTTACTTACTGTGTTATTTATTTCTAGAAGTTCCATATTTTCATCTTTTACATTTCATTATTTCCATATTTTATAATACTTGAATGTATTAACATTAGTTCTTTAAAGTTTTGTATGCTAATTCATGTATATAATTCTCTTTATTCCATTCTTATACACACACACACACACACACACACACATATATATACACATGCTTATTTTGGGTAACTGCTTTTTTTACTGGTAATAAAAAATCTATTTTCCTGTATTGTGACATTTTCCTGAATTAAATGCTGGAAACTAAAATTTTTACATTTTTTGAGAGCTGATTTTATTGTTTTAATAGTGTCAATTTGTTTGGCAGATAAGATCAAGTCTATCCTTTCAAGTTGGAGTTTTAGGCAGTATAAAGGCAGTTGTAAATTGCTGTAAGGTTTAGGGATATAGAATGTACTCAGTGATTAAAGAGGACTCCCTACTCAGGACTCCCTACATTGCTCTAAGGTTTAGGGATATAGAATGTACTCAGTGATCAAAGAGGACTCCCTACTCAGTTTGAACCTGAAATATCTCCAGCCTTGTATGAGATCTGGACATTTTTAAGCAGCTGACTCGTGATTGACCTTATGAAATGTCATTCTAAGTATGCACAACTTAGTATTTATCAGCAGACTCAGAAATAACTATGCAGATATCTAGAGTGTTTTTTCTACCTAGCTCCCTTCTCTCCTGCACTTTGTCCTTTAGACTCTCAGGCTTCTATTCAAATTACTAAGACCACTAAAATTTGCTTAGGCCCTCTATCTTGCACTACATTATTAAACATGACTTATGGGGGAAAAATGATTAATCATTGGATTTGTATCATTTGTCTAATTGTTATTCTATATCAGGAATCACAGTCCTGTGCAGTCTGTTGTTCAATTAAAAGACAAACCAAAAGCAAATACTAAAAAATTGTTGCCTGGTATATTTTGTGCAAATATCCTTTTCATGGCGGATAATATAAGTAGTGCTAGTTATATTATTATGACTGAAAGCAGAAATCCATCTGATTAAGCAGTCTTTGCAAAAACTCACAGATTTCTTGAAAATCCATACTTTTTTTTTCGCTTTTAAATTTCATCCTCATGCTTCTTGGGAAATTTAGACAAAACCTTCTCAAGTATTATGAGAGAGTAACTTAGTGGTTGTAAATCTTTCTATTTCTCAGAATGAACTTTTTAATATATCTTACATTCCCAGAATAAACACTGTTAATGATTTATATTGTTGGATTTGTGTTACTAACTCATGTTTAAGTTTGTTTCATCTATATTCATGAGAGAGATTTGGAAATTTATTTGTTCTGAAGTCCCTCTATAGTTTTTATACCAATATTACCTAGGTCTCATAAAATGGCTTGGTATGTGTTCTTTCTGGAACTTTTCCCTGGAAATATGTGTAAAATATGGAGGTTATTTATCCCTTAAGTTTTGGAATAATTTTAAGTCATTGGATCTAGATTTTCTTTTTAGAAAGGTATTTAATAGTGGATTCAATTTCTTTAATATCTCTAGTGTCTCAGTGTAGCAGATGTGCTGTGTCTCATGCTTCTACCAACACTAAGCTTTTAGCCCTCTCATATTACCGTCAGCTGAAGTGAGCTGCCACATTCAAGCTCATTCTCTTCCCAAGAGCAGCCAGGATCTGATGCCTATTCATGCTTTATCCTGTTGCCGCAACTCAGGACAAGTGTGTAATACCATGCTGATTGAGAACTCCCATAACTCTTGGCTGAGGACTTGATTACACTGCAGACTGATGTGATTCCAACCCAATTTTGCTTTCTTTTAGCACACATGTTGATCCCAACATAAATGTGCAAAAATCGTCCTGCCTACTAATGTTCATCACAGAATCTTCTTTCTGAGGAAACTGAAATCCAGCTGTGAGTTCCCAAGTTTCCTGAGAAAATAGATATTGAAATGCGATTTGGGCTCTGTACTATTTGCTGCTTCATGTTTATAAAGACTATATCACTGGTAGTAAGTAAACAACTGATAGCTCCTAGCATAAAATAAGAGATGAGTTGATAAAACTCACAATTGCAGTGAGATGATTTGTTGTATTAATGGAAAGAAATGTACTAGTAAATGTATTGTATCATGTGATTTTGAAATATGAGGGAATTAGTAATTACAAGCCCAGTGGAATACTATTGTTGTTTCTGAGGTCAACTGATGTTCTACAGAAAAATTTTAAAGGGCTGAGGTTGATTAATTATTAAGTAAACTAAATGTGAAAGCCAAAGGGGTCCCCTTGGTTACATATAAAGAGTATCTTATTTCCTGAGACAAGAAAAGAGAAAGCTTAACACCCATATCAGGATGTGTTTTCATGTTTTGTGCAGTGCATAAAAGTTAAAATTTCTCCACATCCTTGCCAACACTGTTTGTAGTTGTTTTTGTGGGTGTGTGTATGCTTTGTTTTACTATCATTATAGCTGTTTTGGTAGGTCTGAATTGGTATCTTATTGTGGTTTTGATTTACATTTCCCTAATGATTATTGATGTTGGGCATCTTGTAAGGTGCTTCTGAGCCAGTAATATGTCTTTTTTTTTTTTTTTTTTTTGGAAAAAGGTCTATTGAGATCCCTTGCCAATTTTTGATTTGGGTTGTTTTTTTTTGTTGTTGATGAGTTATAGAAATTATGTATATGCCCTGATCAGATGTGTGACTGGAAAATATTTTTTCCTATTTTGTATGTGGCTTTTCACTTTGTTGATCATGTCCTTTGATGCACAAAGATCTTAATTTTGATATCCAATTTGTCTATTTTTTAATTTATTGCCTGTGCTTTTGTTGTCAAATCCATGAAATTGTTGCAAAATCCAATACCATGACAGTTTCCCTCATTTTTTTCTAAGAGTTTTACAGTTTTAACTCTTAAGTTTAGATTTTTTTACCTATTTTGGGTTGATTTTTGTACACGGCATTAGGTAAGGGTCCAACTCCATTATTTTCTATGCCGGTATCCAGTTTTCAGGCAGTATTTGTTGAAAAAAAAAAAACAAAAAAAACACAAAACTCTCCTACTGAATTCTTGTCATCTTTGTTAAAAATCAGTTTACTGTGTATATGTTAGCGTTTATTTCTGGGCTTTCTGTTTTATTCCATTGGCTTACATGTTTATCCTTATGACAGTATCATATTTTCCTTTTAATGATGTCTGAATTTATTTCCAGATTTTCATTATAAAGCATATATTGCCTTTGTAATCAGAAAATAAAAGGACATTAAATGAATAAACAAATGACCCTCTCTTGACCTGTTTCTCCATTTAGATTCTTCACTTTCCTGCCTTCCCTTCATAGTCATTCTCCAAAATTGTATGTTCTATTCTTAACCTCACATTTTAAAAAAATTCCTGTATAATTAACATTCAATGTTCTATTAGTTTCAGATGTAAAATATACTGATTCAACAATTCATTACTCAGGGCTCATCATGATAAATGAATTCTAATCCCCCTCACTTCTTTCATCCATCCCTCCCACCACCTCCCCTCTGACAATCACCAGTTGGTTTTCTATATTTGAGTCTGGTTTTGTTTATTTGTTCTGCTTCTTAAATTCCACATATGAGTGAAATCATTTGACATTTGTCTTTCTCTGAGTTATTTCACTTAATATTATACCTCTATTATATATATATGTACATATATATATGTTTGTGTGTGTGTATATACATACACATACATACATATGCATGCATGCATACATACATAAATCCAGTGCTCCTTATGAGAAGTGTACTCTTAATCCCCTTCATCTATTTCACTCATTACCCCTACCTACACCCCTCTGGTAACCATCCTTATGTTTTCTGTAATTACAATTCTGTTTTATCTCTTTTCTTTCTTTCTTTCTTTCTTTCTTTCTTTCTTTCTTTCTTTCTTTCTTTTCCTCAGTGTTCCAGAATTCATTGTTTATGCACCAAACCCAGTGCTCCATGCAATACATGTCCTCCTTAATACCCACCACCAGGCTCAACCAACCCCCAACCCCTCCCTCCCTTCAGTTTGTTTCTCAGAGTCCATAGTCTCTCATGGTTTGTCTTCACCTCAAATTGCCCCCAACTCACTTCTCCTCTCCATCTCCCAACGTCCTCCATGTTCTTCCTTACGCTCCACAAGTAAGTGAAACCATATGATACTTGACTCTCTCTGCTTGACTTATTTCACTCAGCAGAATCTCTTCCAGTCCCATCCATGTTGATATAAAAGTTGGGTACTCATCCTTTTTGATGGAGGCATAATACTCCATTGTATATATGGACCATATATTATTTTCATCCATTGAAGGGCATCTTGGTTCTTTCCACAGTTTGGCAACTGTAGCCATTGCTGCTATGAACATTGGGGTACAGATGGCCCTTCTTTTCACTACATCTGTAGCTTTGGGGTAAATATCCAGTAGTTCAATTGCAGGGTCATAGGGTAGCTCTATTTTTAATTTTTTGAGGAATCTCCACACAGTTTTCCAAAGTGGCTGCACCAACTTGCATTCCCACCAACAGTGTAAGAGGATTCCCCTTTCTCCACAATCTCTTCAACACTTATTTACTTTTGTCTATTAGCCATTTGCATGTCTTCTTTGGAGAAGTGTCTGTTCATGTCTTCTGCCCATTTTTTGACGTGATTATCTGTTTTGTATGTGTTGAATTTGAGGAGTTCTTTATAGATCTTGAATATTGGCCCTTTGTCTGTAGTGTCATTTGCAAATATCTTCTCCCATTTTGTGGGTTGCCTCTTTGTTTTGTTGACTGTTTCCTTTGCTGTGCAGAGGCTTTTGATCTTGATGAAGTCCCAAAAGTTCATTTTCACTTTTGTTTCCTTTGTCTTTCTTTCTTTGTTCATTTGTTTTGTTTCTTAAATTCCACATATGAATGAATCATATAGGATGTATCCTTCTTTGATTAATCTCACTTAGCATTATACCCTCAAGTCCAACAATGTTTTTGAAAATAGCAAGATTTCATTCTTTTTTATGGTTGAATAATATCCATATATATATATATATATATATACACACACACACACCACATCTTTATCCATTCATCTATGGATAGACACTTGGATTGCTTCCATATTTTGGCTATTGTAAATAATGCTGCAATAAACATAGGGCTGCATATATCATCTTGAATTAGTGTTTTTGCATTCTTTCCATAAATATCCAGCAGTGGAATTACTGAATCATGTGGTAATTCGATTTTTAATTTTTTTAAGAAACCTCCATATTGTTTTCCACAGTGGCTGCAGCAGTTTGCATTCTCACCAACAATGCATGAGGGTTCCTTTTACTCCATATCCTTGCAAACATTTGTTGTTGCTTGTTTTTTATTTTAGCCATTCTGACAGGTGTGAGGTGATATCTCATTGTGGTTTTGATTTGCTTTTCCCTGATGATCAGTGATGTTGAGCATCTTTTCATGTGTCTGTTGACCATCTATATGTCTTCTTTGACCATCAATATGTTCATATATTTTGTCCATATTTTAATTGGATTCTTTGCTTTTTGAGTGTTGAGTTATGTAAGTTTTTTGTATATTTTGGATATTAATTACTTATCAGACATGTCTTTTACAAATATCTTCTCCCATTCAGTAGATTGTCTTTTAGGTTTATTGATAGTTTCTTTTGCTGTGCAGAGGCATTTTATTTTGATGTAATCCCAATAGTTTGTTTTTGGTGGTATTTTCCTGGCCTCAGAAGACATATCTAGAAAAATGTTGCAATTGTTTATGTCTGAGAAATGACTGCTTGTGCTGTCTTCTAGGATTTTTAGGGTTCTAGGACTCAAATTTAGTTTATTAATACCTTTTGAGTTTACTTTTGTATATAGTATAAGAAAGTGGTCCAGTTTCATTCTTTTCATTTAGCTGTCTAGTTTTTTCTAACACTATTTCCTAAAGAGACTTCCTTTTTCCTATTGGATAATTGTGCCTCCTTTGTCAAAGATTAATTGACCATATAATTGTGGGTTTATTTATGGGCACTTTATTCTCTTACATTGCTCTATCTGTCTGTTTTTGTGCCAGTACCAAAAAATACCATAGTATTTTCATTACTACAGCTTCCTGGTATATCTTGAACTCTGTCTGGGATTGTGACACCACCAGATTTCTTCTTCTTTCTCAAGATTGCTTTGTATATGTGGGTCTTTTGTGGTTCCATACAAATTAAAAGATTATTTGTTTTAGTTCTTTGAAAAATGCTTTTGGTATTTTGATAGGAATTGCATTAATTCTGTTGATTGCTTTAGGTACTATGGACATTTTAACAATATTTGTTCTCCCAGTCCATGAGCATAAACAAGGTATAGCATTCCATTTGTGTCATCTTCAGTTTCTTTTATCAGTACTTCATAGTGTTCATAACACAAGTTTTTCACCTCCTTCATTAAATTCATTCATAAGTATTTTATTTGTGATGAAATTATGAATGGAATTGATTTCTTCATTTCTTTTAATGCTAGTTTATTTTTAGAGTATATTTCTATACACTGATTTTATATCCTGTGAACTTACTGAATTCATTTATCAGTTCTATTAGTTTTTTGGTAGACTTTAGGGTTTCCTATATATTGTATCATGTCATCTGCAAATAGTGAAAGTGTTACTTTTTTTTATAAGGAGGTAGCAGCAGTTTATTTTGTTTCATATATATTTATACTTCATATACTTCAGCTATCACAACCTGATTCTTTTTTTTTTTTAAGATTTTATTTATTTATTTGACAGAGATCACAACTAGGCAGAAAGGCAGTTAGAGAGAGAGGAGGAAGCAGGTTCCCCACTGAGCAAAGCCGGATGCCAGGCTCAATTCCAGGACTCTGGGATCATGACCTGAGGTGAAGGCAGAGGCTTTAACCCACTGAGCCACCCAGGCACCCCAAAAGTGTTACTTCTTTACCGATTTGGATGCCTTTTATTTCTTTTTGTTGTCTGATTGCTGTGGCTAGAACTTCCAGTGCTATGCTGAATAAAAGTGATAAGTTTTGCTATCCTTATCTTGTTGACTTTAGGGGAAAATCTCTTTTTTTCTTTTACATTGAGTATGATGTTAGCTGTGGATTTTTCATATATGGCCTTTTAATGTTGAGGTATATTCCCTAAAAACCTACTTTGTTGAGGAGTTTTATTATGAATAGATGTTGTACTTTGTCAAGTGTTTTTCCTGCATCTATTGAAATGATTACATGTTTTTTTTTTTTTATCCTTTCTCTTGTTGATGTGATGTATCCCATTGATTAATTTGCAAATTTCAAACCACCCTTGCATCCCAGGAATAAATCCAACTTGAGCATGGTGAATGATTTTTTTTAATATATGGTTGGATTTTGTTTGCTAATATTTTGTTGAGCATTTTTGCATCTGTTTTCTTTTGAAATATTGATCTGTACTTCTCTTTTTTTGTAGTGTCTTTGTCTAGTTGTGGTATCAGGATAATTCTGGCCTAGGACAAATTTGGAAATGTTCTACCTCTTCTATGTTTTGGAATAGTTAGAGAAGAATAGGTATGAACTCTTCCTTAAATGTTTGGTAGAACTCATTTGTGAAGCTTCATGGTCCTGGATTTTTGTTTGTTGGGTTTTTTTTTGTTTTTTGGTTTTTTTTTTCTTACTGATTCCATTTCATTGCTGGTAATTGTTCTGTTCAAATTTTCTATTTTTTTTTCTGATTCAGTTTTGGGAATGTACATGTTTCTAAGAATTTATCCATTTCTTCTAGGTTGTCCAATTTGTTGGCATATATTATTTTCATAATATGCTCGTATCCTTTGTATTTCTGTGTAGTTGGTTATTTTTTCTCCTATTCCATTTTTGATTTTATATGTGTTCTCTCTCTAATTTTATATTTTTAAATGAATTTAGCTAAAAGTTTCTCAATATAATTGATCTTTCCAAAGAACCAGCTCCTTGTTTCATGCATCTGTTCTGTTGTTTTCTTAGTTTGTACTTTATTTCTATTGTAATCTGTATTATTTCCTTCCTGCTACTGGTTTTGGGTTTTGTTTCTTTTTCTTTCTCTCTTAGGTGTTAAGTTGTTTATTTGAGATTTTTCTTGCTTCTTGAGGTAAACCTGTATGGCTATAAAGTTCCATCTGAGAACAGTTTTGCTGCAGCCCAAAGATTTTGGACCATCATGTTTTTATTTTCATTTGTCTCCATCTATTTTTTTTATTTCCTCTTTGATTTCTTCATTAACCCATTCATTGTTTAATAGCATGTTATTTAACCTCCCCATGTATTGTGTTCTTTTCTGATTATTTCTTATTGATTTCCAGTTTCATAAACATTGTGGTTGGAAAAGGATGCATGGTATTGCATTAGTCTTTGAATTTGTTGAGACTTGTTTTGTGACCTAACATGTGATCTCTTTGGGAGAGTGATCCTTGTATACTTAAAAAGAATGTGTATTGTACTGTTTTAGGATGGAATGCTGTGAATGTATCTGTAAGAGCCAACTAGTCCAATGTGTTATTCATAGCTAGTATTTTCTTGCTGATTTTCTGTTTGGATGATCTATCTGTTGATGTAAATGCGGTGTTAAAGTCCCCTACTATTTATTACTTCCTTTATGTTTTTTGTTTGTTTATGTTTGTTAATGGCTGCTTTATGTATTTGAGTGCTTCCATGGAGGGTACATAAATATTTATAATTATATATTCTTGTTGGGTTTCTCCTTTATGATTATATAGGGTCCTACTTTTTCTCTTGTTATAGTCTTAGTTTTAAAGTTTCTTTTGGCTTATATAAGTATTACTACTCTGGCTTTCTTTTCACTTCCATTTGCATGCTATGTGCTTTTCCATCCCTTCACTTTCAATCTGTTTTTAGGTCTTTGTGAATATCGTATAGGCAGTACATAAATGGGTATTGCTTTTTAAATTCATTTTGTTACTCTGTCTTTGGTTGGAGAATTTAGATGGTTTACCTTGAGAGTAATTATTGATAGGTATGTACTTACTGCCATTTTGCTACTTGTTTTGTGGTTGTTGTTGTTTTTTAGTTCTTCTCTCTTCTTTTGCACTTTTGTCTGATGATTTGCTAATTTTTTTGATATACTTGATTTTTTTTTCTTTATTTTTTTGCATATCTGTTAGTGGTTTTTGATTTGTCATTACCATTCTATTTATATATAACATGTATATAGCAGTCTATATTAAATTGATGGTCACTTAAAGTTGAAACTTGACCCCATTCTAAAAGCTTTAGCATTTTATTTACTCCCCCATGGTTTAGGTATATAGTGTTCCACTTTGCTTCCTTTTAGTTTGTGACTCCTTTGGCTGATTTTTACAGATATACTTAATTTTACTGCTTTTGTGCTTCCTACTTTTCTTATTCCTACCTCAAAGATTTCCCTTTAACATTTCTTGTAAGGCTAGCTTAGTGGCGATTAATTTCTTTAACATATGTTTGTCTGGAAAAATACTTATCTTTCCTTCTATTATGAATGATAGATTTATTGGATAGAGAATTTTTGGTTATAGGTTTTTCCTTTCAGCAGTTTGAATATATCATGTGCTCTCTTCCAGCCTACAAAATATTTGCCAAAAATCATCTATTAGCCTTATGACATTTTCCTTGGATTTAACTATTTTCTATTGATGATTTTACAATTCTCTATTTATCACTCCTTCACTATTTTTTGCCATCTTAATTATCATGTGTCTTGGTATAGACCTCCTTTCATTGATTTTTGTTGGGGGCTCTCTGTGCTTCTTGGATCTGATTTCTGTTTCTTTCCCCAAGTTAAGGAAATTTTTATCTATCCTATCTCCAAATAAAATTTATATACCCTTTTCTCTCTTCTCCCTCTGGGATCCCTATAATGCAAATGTTATGCTTGATGGTGTCACTCAGTGCCCCTCATCTATTCTCATTTTTTTATTCTTTCTTTTCTTTCTTTCTCCTGTTCAACTTATTTTCCATTACTCTGTTCTTTAGGTCATTGACCCTTTCTTCTGCTTCCTCTAGTCTACTATTCATTCTTCTAGAGTATTTTTAATTATTTCCATTATTGAGATCTTCATCTCCAATTGGTGCTTTTTAATACTTTCTACCTCTTTGTTGAGGATCTGAGATCCTCCACTCTTTTCTCAACACTAGTATCTTTATGACTTAAATTTTCTAAGACATGTTATCAATTTCACTTAGCTCTTTTGCTGTGTTTCTTTTTTTTTCCCCCAACATGTTCTTCATGTGGGACATATTCTTTTCCTCATTTTGTGTAACTCTGTATCTGTTCTGTATGTTGAGAAAGTCACCGGGATGCCTGGGTGGTTCAGCTCAGGTCATGATCTCAGGGTCCTGGGGTAGAGTTCCACATTGGGCTCCTGGCTCAGCAGGCAGCCTCCTTCTCCCTCTGCCTGTAGCTCCCCTGCTTCTGATCTCTCTCCCACTCTCTCTCTCTGACAAATAAATAAAATCTTTTTTAAAAAGTCAGCTATATCTCCTGCTCTTGAAAGTAGTCTTTATAAAGAAGAGGTCAGTGCCCTGCAGTGCAATGTTCCCTTTTCACCACAACCTGGCACTTCATAGGTGTCTTTTGTGTACATTGTATGTGTCCTACTATTCTGGCTGAGCCACATTTGCCTACATTCCAGCTGCCTGCAATGGCTCTCTTTGCTTATTGTGGGCAGAGTTTGATCCCTGTTTGTTAATGGGTCAATATGGGTCTACCTTGAGTGACTTGGGTCAGATTAGGTATTTGTCAGAGCTTCAGTCATGCTGAACTTCAGGGATGGATCCCTGTGTTGTCCTCTGATAAGGTTTTGTTGGTGGGCAGGCCAGCAGTCAGACCAGATGTCTTCTCCCAGCTCACTGGTGAGGCTTCAGTGGAGCTGGTGTGTGTGATTATATTCCTCTATACTGAGGCAGGAGTCACTTTGGAATGTTGTTGGCCCCTGTCAGGGCTGCAAGATGTAAGAAAGATTTCTGCTGGTTTGATACAGGAGGTGACCTAGAGCTGCTTTGCAGAACACTTCCACCTGCAGAGAATACAAGGGTGGGGTCCTGTTACCAAGCTAGATGGAAAGTGTTAGTGCTGGTTCCTACAATTATCAGTGTTATCTATGTTGGGCAGTAGAGGACGGAAATAGTGCCCACTAGCTCTTTTGATTTTGGAGATGTGTCCTAAAGATCCCTCCAGCAAACCCTTGAGATTATTAAATCTCCCAAATGAAAACCCACATATTTTTCAAACTGCTACTTCTATCCTTTATCTCAGTAGGGTTGTTTGTTATGCTGTATCTTTAAGGGCCTGATCTTAGTTTTCTAACCCCATCTCATTCTCCTAGAGCCAAGTCTAATTTTTAAAGTTCCAGGTTCTAATTACCACTGATTATTAAAAACTTGTGAGGCTAAGCTCTGGTTTTCAAAGCCAAATGTTGTCTCCCCAGTACTAGTACAGGTTTCCTGTACTTAGCGTTCCTGTTGTGGGCATTTCTCTATACTTGTGGCATCCTTCCTTCCCATGGACAGTCTTGAGGGTCATTTTGGTTCCCAACTATGCCTCTGCCCTTCTTACTATTTTCAATGTGGCCTCTTCTCTAAGATTAATTTCTCTAAGATTAAAAGTCAATCTCTAAGATTAACTGCCAGGTTCCAGGTCATTTTCTGGGTTATTTACACTGATGTGTATGTTACCTACGTGTATCACTGAGAGCAGGTGAGCTTTGGAGCCTCCTAGTCCACCACCTTCTCATAAATTCTAATCTCTCAGTATTTTTAATACTTTTTTTTTTCCCAAAGATCTTCTATTAATAAGAAAAAAAGCAGGAGGAAAAAAAAGTAAATGCTATGCAGGCACAAAAATGGGAATGCAACTGGCCAAAAAATGAAGTAACTGATGTTTAATATTACTAGAATGAAGGAAAATGAACATTAAAAGTTTTTAAAAAACTAACACATAATTTGACAGAAACTTAAAAAATACTCTGATAAGGTGTGAAATAAAGGAAACTTTATTTGTGCCTAGGAATGTGCAAATAACTTTTACTATTTTGGAAACTAAATGGCAGTCATTATATTAAGGTCTAAAACATTTATCCCTCCATTGAATTTTGGGGATCTCTCCTACATAATTAACATTGTTAGTATGTACAGACATAATTTTTTGATGTCATTTAAAGCAAATAAATTTTTTTAATTACTATATACTTATCAAAGTTATATTAACTTTAAAAATATTTTCCCTTAGGGAAAAAGTCTCTTTATGTAAGCACTTCACAAAGATTACGTATGTGATAATGATTCTGGGAAGAATGTAAATGGCACTAAAATTTGCTAGTGTTCACATGTCCTTAAACTAAAACCCTAAAAGTTTTGCTGTGCTGTTTATTTATTCATTTGTCAGATATTTCTACAAAAATTGACCACATTGGAAATGAAAATATGTTAATATTTCTTAAAGCAACTGAGTCCTGACAGTTTTCAGATAAGACAGTTATCCATTTATTTTAAAGATTAGAAAATAATGCTTAAAAGCCTTAGGTATAACTCTGCTTAAAAATTTTAATGGAGGGGCACCTGGGTGGCTCAGTGGGTTAAAGCCTCTGCTTTCGGCTCAGGTCATGATCCCAGAGTCCTGGGATCAAGCTCCGCATCAGGCTCTTTGCTCAGCAGAGAGCCTGCTTCCCCTCTTTCTCTCTCTGCCTGCCTCTCTGCCTGCTTGTGATCTCTGTCTGTCAAATAAATAAATAAAAATCTTAAAAAAAAATTTAATGGAAATGACTTTGTTTATTTATCAAATTTATGCAAGGGATATTTATATTTTTACATGATTTTATTATGACCAAAATGTTACCATCAATTTTAAAAGTTGACCTTTATGTTTTGTATAAAATTTCATATTTAAACAAAATGAAGTTTAGCAGCAATTTAGACACAGGGTAATAGTCAGGACATGTTATGCTAAAAATAGATGAATTCTCATAGTATATATAAACAAGAAATTTGATATAGAGCAGCTGTAGTAGACATTAAGTCAGAAAAATTGTCATTGAAACATGGGCATAATCCAGTTTGTCTTTTTTAAAGATTTTTATTTATTTATATAGAAAGAGCAAGAGACATTAAGAGCATAAGCAGGATGGAAGGGCAAAAGTGGAGGGAGGAGCATACTCTCCTGCTGAACAGGGAGTCAGATACAGGACTCCAGCCCAGGGCCCTGGGATCACCACCTGAGCTAAAGGCTGAAGCTTAACCAACTGAGCCACCCAGGTCCTGATGAAGTTTTAGAATATAAGTGAGGTCCGGAGCCAATAGCCAAAAAAAAATTCTTGAGACATCTTTGGTGCACAATTGTGGTTTATTAAAGCTCAGGACAGGACCAGGCAGAAAGAGCTGCTGCACCAGGGTTGTGAGGGGTTGCTGACTAATAACTATGGGGTTGGGGGAGGTAAGGAAAAGGGAGCTTTCAAAAGAACTTTCATATGCTAAACAGGACCTAAAAGATACCAGAGGCCTTGAGGCCTTGCTGTTGTCAGGTTAATGTTATTTTCCCCTCTAGCAAGGTATTAACATAAGATTGGAGATTCCTGGAAGAATGTCACACAGATGGAACATAGTGGGTGGGGTAGGTTGCAGGGTGTCACCTTCTGCTTTGTCCTTAGCTCTCCTTCTGTTCCCTCAATAGTACCCTGGAGTGATCCAATTTGAACTGCATATTTTCACCATAGTCAATGTATTTGGACAATTTCTATAAAGGATTATATCCATATTGATTTATAGACTGATGAGGGTAGCAGTAGGATTGCATTCTAGTGGTCATTAACATCAAAGACTAAAGAGAGAAAAGATAAAATTAAATGTTTAGGGGTGCCTGGGTGGCTCAGTGGGTTAAGCTTCTGCCTTCAGCTCAGGTCATGATCTCAGGGTCCTGGGATCAAGCCCTGCCTTAGGCTTTCTAATCAGCAGGGAGCCTGCTTCCCCCCTCTCTCTGCCTGCTGCTCTACCTACTTGTGATCTCTCTCTCTTGTCAAATAAATAAATAAAATCTTTTTTAAAAAAAGTTTAAAATAGAAATCCTAATGGTAAATATATTATTATTTGGACAGTAGAATTTGATATATATTTTAAAAGTGTTTATATAAATTAATGTAAAGGGAATAACTATTAAATACTGAGTATACATGTACATATGTATATGTTATACATATGCATATATACTTATTTAAAAATAATTACAATATATAAAATAAGGAGAAATAATAATTGAAAAATTCATTTAGGAGTGTACTCTATATGGAGGAAGATATGCATACCTAATCAAGAAAAAACAAAAAACCATTTTCTATTATAAAATAAATAGTGGGAACCTTAAAATCATAAGAGAAATCTTAAATGAATGTTTATTAGTTAAAAAATCTTGATAAAATATAATTGTTCAAAAAGTATTTAAGATTTTTACAAGTCTAAGTGAAAAATAGAAGTAACCAAATCATCCCTGAAGAAACGTGGGTGTGTAATGACTTAAGATAAAAAAAAGTAGAAAAAATAACAAATTTTGTTGGAAAACATAGTCAATTTGGGACAAAACAAATTTAAGATGATAAGAAGGAATCAAAGGATTTTCAATTTTAGCACTGACAAATGAAAACCTTGGAAGTTGTCACTTCCATCCTTACAAGTAGAAAAAGCCCAGAAAACCTGAAGATTAATAACTTTTCTTGAACCCATTAAAGAATTGTGGTCTCAGGGCAAAGCGATCCCCTGCAATATGCAGGTCCATTCAAACACAGACAATATCTGTTTGAAGCACAAATTGCTAGAGCCATAAACTTATGAATACTTAAATGGTAATTTTGGCAAATCGCTGAAAGCCGAATGTGGAGTAGCATGAGTGTGAGAAACTCTTGTGGTCCACAGTATTTAGGCAGGTTCCCCCAATATGGTCCCCGCCCCCCCCCCCCAACTTTTTGGTTTGAGCTACAGAAACATTACTAGGTTCTCAAGGTGAAGTTCCAAAATAAGATCCCCTGAGGGTTTAGGCAGCAGGAATGGGTCCCCCAATAATGGGTCCATAGTCAAAGGAGTGAGACTGGTACAAAGCGAAGGTCAAGCAAAGCTTTATTTCACGCCAAGCATCAAGAATCAAACTGACTGTCAAAAAGACTGGGGTCGGGGCTGCCCCTTACAGAAAGGGCAACCCCTCCCTGCCTCACAGGCTAACTTTTATAGAGCAAAGCCATGTGGTTGAGCCTGGCCACTCACAGGTGACCAATGAGATTGCAATAAACAGAGAAAGCTGCTCAGTCATGGTAGGTCACACACGGGTGGTCAATTGAACTACATTTCAGCCCATAGTAGACATTTGCACTAGCCTATCAACTTGGTGAGAATTGGTGCCCAAAAGACAGGGACCACATTCCTTGGTATCGAGGAGACAGTATGCACCCCCACTGATTGAATACCTCTACCTGGCCTGACCTACCCTTGTATTTGGACTTTGTTACTTAGGATTGGTTTCCCAGACTTGCTTTTAAATAACTTGGCGGGGGGGCAGGGTCAATTTAAGTTTTACTGGATAAACAACAAAATAGCTGTTCAACTGAGGTGTGACCACTATGGCTAAATAGGCCCTTACAAATGGGAAGTTAACCATTGTGAAACAATCACAGTGTCATTATTATGGCAAAATCCTACTCTCTGGAGGCAAGGAATTTATCAGAGCATGATTCTGAAATTTATCTGTCCTGGATAAAGGGAGTTTGTCCCTCCTTTATTCTTCTGTAGCCTCTTTGTCTTACCTTTGGGAAAAACAAAATTAAAAATCATAGTAAAAAAGATCAGAGGTTCCAAGTAAATAGATTGAAAATTGCATAAAGGGAAATAAATAGACAGGTACCATGCATAATTCTTCTGGAAATCACAGCTATGAGGCACTGGTTCAGTAAAATATGGAGATTTAATCAGAAGGGTGTCATGCTCACCCATGTCTCCCACATCTTACCACCCTACAAGACAAGAATATAACAAGAGGGAATTGTAGCTGCAAGGACTATGACACAGATTCTCTCTGAGCTGGACTGTATATAAGAAGGTCAAAGTCAGTAGGGGAGACAAAAACAGACACTAGAAGTGAAAGGTTCCCCCAATAATAGGTCCGTGATTAAAGGAGCAAGACTGATACAAAGTGAAGGTCAAGCAAAGCTTTATTTCACGCCAAGCATCGAGAATCAAATCGAATGTCTGGAGTCGTGCCTCTTACAGAGAGGGTGACCCCTCCCTGCCCCACAGACTAGCCTTTAAGGGCAAAGGCTGCGTGGTTGGGCCTGGCCACTCACAGGTGGCCAATGAGATTGTAACACACAGAGAAAGCTACACAGTCATGCTAGGTCACACATAAGTGACCAACTGAATTACAATTTACCCTCTAGTAGACATTTGAACTATCCTATCACCTTGGTGAGAATTGACACCCAAAAGGCAGGGCCCATACTCCTCGGTAGCTAGGGAGACAGTATGCGCCCCCACTAATTGGATACCTCCACCTGGCCTGACCCACCCTTGTCTTTGGGCTTTGTTACCTGGGACTGGTTTCCCAGGCTTGTTTTTAAGTAAGTCCCCTGGGGAAAGGGGGGCAGGGACAGTTTAAGTTTTACTGCATAAACAACAAAATGACTGTTTAATCCAAGATGGAATTGCTCTGGCTAAATAGGCCCTTACATTCTCCCCTTTTCTTTGGAGATTAGTCAAATCTTTGACTTTTCAGCCAGTTCTATGTCCTCTTTTGCCAGACTGTAATGACTCCAGTGTGATTTACCCAGAAATAGCATTTTTCTCCTAGGGCTACACAGAGCTCCCCTTTTTCTAGAAATAGTATGTCAAGCTTTTTCTAGAAATAGTATGTCAAGTGACATATAAGTATGTCACTTATACCTTAACAACAGGAGCAACAATGAACTTAATGAACTCATTGTTTTTTTGAGTCTTAGCTTTAGTCCACAATCGGCAGGGTCCATCAGCAGTGGCATCCACCTCTGGGGCCATCCTCGTCCTTGGCTCATTTGACGTGACCCATGTGAATCCAGGCCCTGATGCCTTCTACTTTCACCGCCGTAGGGGTGGTAAGGATGATAGTAAATGGTCCCTTCCAGCGAGGCTCCAAGTTTCCCACTTGGTGGTGGTGTATCCAAACCAAGTCCCCGGGTTGGTAAGGATGTGGCTCCACCTCTGTCTCTGTCCCAGTGTGGGCAGTTCAGATCCCTGCGTGGGCTCTTTTTAAGACAGACTGTAATGCCTGCAGTGACTGGAGTACAGACTGATCCATCATTTCTGCTATAGCAACCTCTGTAGCCAAGGGCAGAGCGGGGGGCGGGGGGGGTCTCCCAAACATTTCAAATGGGGTCACCTTGTTTAAGGAGGGTGTACATCGCACCCTGAGGAGGGCAAAAGGAAGGGGATCCACCCACCCACCGCCAGTCTCCAGAATTAACTTTGTCAAGGTATCTTTAAGAGTCTGGTTCATTTTTTCTACTTGCCTGAAGCTCCAGGGCCAGTAGGCACAATGTAATTTCTAATTAGTGCCCACAGCTTTGGCCAATACCTGTGAGACTGAACTCACAAATGCAGGGCTGTTGTGTGACCCGATCTCAAGAGATAACCCAAACCTCTAGTAGCTTTTTGGCTACCACAAAAAAACAAACAAACAAAAAACCTTTACCCAGCCTGAAAAGGTATCCACAAAAACTAGCATATACTTGTGTCCATATTTTCCTGGTTTCATCTCTGTAAAATCTATTTCCCAATAAATTCCTGGTTCCTTACCTCTTTCTCTTTTCCCTCTTCCTATTCTAGTTGCTCCTGCATTTACCGCCTGACATTGAGCACATCTATTAACCACATCCTGAGCCATATGCCCTAATTTAGAAACCTGGAACTGCTTGTCCATAAGCTCTTTAAGCTTATGTGTCCCCAAATGAGTGCCCTGATGTATTTGGCTTACTAATTTCTTCTAGTCTTTGAGGAAGAATTAACTTTCCTGTTCTAGTCTTGGCCCAATCCCCTTTATAGTCTAATTTAGTCCATTTCTGTAAATATACTTGCCTCCTTGACCAGGAGGGCCATGGCAGCAATTATGCGGAGGCAAGGGGGAACCCAGACACTACTGGATCTAGTTTCTTGCTAAGGTAGGCTACTGGCCTTTGCCAAGGCCCCAGAGTCTGAGTCAGGACTCCTTTGGCCACCCCTGTCTTTTTATCCACATACAAGTGGAAGACCTTGGTAACATCTGGGATGGCCAATGCTGGGGCACCCAGCAAGGCTGTTTTTAATTCCCGAAATACTTCTTCTGCCTCAGCTGTCCACTCTACCATAGTGAGTCTTCCCTTAGTTCATAGAGAGGTTGCACCATCTCCATGAACCATGGTATCGACAGCCTGCAGTAGCCCACTGTCCCAAGAAACTCCCTCGTGGAGATCAAAGCCTAAATAAGTGGTGTGGCTCTGACAAAGCTGTGCTTTTTTTTTTGCTGACACCCGTTACCCTTTCTCCTGCAGAGTCTGTAAGAGAGCTCTCGTCCCCTGCAAGCATGACCCATAGTCCTCAGCGGCTATTTGCACTATTCCCACTAAATCAGTCAGATTCTTCCTTTCAAATCCTTCAATTTTCTGAAGTTTCCTCCTTATATCTGGGGCTGACTGACTGGCAAAGGCAAGATCATCTACATGAGTTATTATGCAACTTCTCTGAAGTTACCTCAAGTTATCTAGCTTAAGTAAACAAATATTTAAAGACAAACAAACCTAGAATTTAACATCCATAAAGGTGTGTTATTAAAACATAATTTTTCTCTCTAAAATAACCCTCATTTCCAGAGATAGCCAAAGCAGGACTAATTTATTTGAAAAACAAGTCCAGTTTTAACAAACTTGGCCTAATTCTTTACATAAGTTCAGCAAGAACAGTGAGTGTGATCATATAGATCTTTTAGAGTCTGCTTTACTAGAACTCCTTATAAGGAATCTCTAGGTTGAAATTTTAGTAAGCTCTCCAGGCCAGAAGTCAAGCCATGTACTTGCCATCAGACATGCCTGTAATACCTGTTGACTTGGGTCAATTCCTCTTCCTAAGGTACCCTAAGTATCCTGATGCTCCCACCTGCCAGGGAGTGACATCCTTTACTCACCTTGCGAGGCTGCTGGGAACTCTGTAAGCAAGGTATCAGGCCAACAGTTCCAAAGGGCTTTACGGCTCCAGATTTTATAAAGTCAACCTTAGTTCCTTTAAGCTGTCTGATCATATATGAGTCTTTTCAAATATGACATTCCAGTCAAAGCCTTGGTAAAATAACCAGTGTTTCCAATGGTGTCCTGTTACAAGGAGAACAGATTCTTATTGAACTTATGCAATTGACCGATTGCCATGGAAGAAAGAATACTTACTGAGACCTTTTGGTTTCAGAGGGTTCAGATAGAGAGAAAAGTTGAATGCCTTGATTCTTTACAAATGAATACTTATACATCTCTGTAAGTTACAGATAACTTAAGAAAAAGTTTCCCTAGTCTGGAAGAGCAAACATTACAGAACCAGTCATGTTTAAAATAAGACAAAACATTAAGAGACACAACATTACAATTTCCTTCAGTTCATCTAGTCCCATGTTACTAATTCTGGTTTAGTCTGAATGCAGCCTTTACTTCTGGAAATTCTTACCCATTTCAGTTCCAAAATTTTAATATATCAAAGACCTGTATTTATCCTGAAAGTCTTCCCATGTGAATTTCCTTTAAGGCAGAAGTCTTCTTCTTTTTTTTTTTTTTTTAAAGATTTTATTTATTTATTTGACAGAGAGAGATCACAAGTAGGCAAAGAGGCAGGCAGAGAGAGAGAGAGGGAAGCAGTCTCCCCGCTGAGCAGAGAGCCCGATGCGGGACTCGATCCCAGGACCCTGAGATCATGACCTGAGCCGAAGGCAGCGGCTTAATCCACTGAGCCACCCAGGCGCCCCTAAGGCAGAAGTCTTCTTACAAGAGAATTAAAACAATTACAAATGACAAAAACTCAGAATAGATATAGTTAAATATCAAGTGATGACCCTATCAAAACATTAAACTTCAGGAAACAGATAGAACCTCTAGAGTAGTTACAGCATTTACCCAAATGTAACCCAAGGTTTATCATTGGTTTAGCAGTACTCCTTGAGTAACTTAGTATATCAAGGAAAAGCCTTATGAGTCAAAGAGATCTCATTTACAACTCTGGGCAAAGAGAAAACCATTTACATTTTTTAACAGATCAATTAACCTAAGGAAACTTTGCCCTTTTAAACAGAGAGAAAGCCAGCTTTTTTTTTTTAAGATTTATTTATTTATTTGACAGACAGAGATCACAAGTAGACAGAGAAGCAGGCAGAGAGAGAGGAGGAAGCAGGCTCCCTGCTGAGCAGAGAGCCGGATGTGGGGCTCGATCCCAGGACCCTGGGAACATGACCTGAGCGGAAGGCAGAGGCTTTAACCCACTGAGCCACCCAGGCGCCCCAAGCCAGCTTTTTTTTATACCAGTGTCTTTCTTTTTTATTCTTAAGCATGCAGTCTTAAGATAGTGGGTTTACTGGGTTTCCCTCCCATTGTGAATGATCTCGCAGACAAAAGGGAGGGGGACCTTTCAGATGCTGTCCTACTTGTGTCCCTCACGGGAACTTAAGAGCATCTTAGTTAATGTCTGTCTGTATACGCCCCGGACCATGCTACTCCGTGGAATAGGTGACCGTTATGCCATATGATGCCCTGCGAGACTCAGGGTGCAGCCCATTCAGACTCCGTAGCCGAAACAGTGGAGCCATACAGACAGATTCACACAGTCAGGCACTCTTTAAACAGGTTGGACACCTCCCACTCTGGGTATCCCTGGCTAATGGGAGGTGATCAGTCTCCCTTTCCATTCTTTACCAAGGGATCTAGCTCAGACAGTGGCCCTGGGGCTGTTTTTCTTTCTTTCTTATTCAAAGAGGATCAGGCATCTGGTCTTTTTCTCTCTTTCTTACATATCTCCTACTTTCCTACATACAGAGTTGCTTCCCTTATTTCCATCAGTCTTAGTTACACTTAGCAGAATTTTGTACTCTTAGAAATACCTTAACCTTGAGGCACCTGGGTGGCTCAGTGGGTTAAAGTCTCAGGTCATGATTCCAGGGTCCTGGGATGGAGCCCGCATTGAGGCATTGAGCTCTCTGCTCCTTGGGGAGCCTGCTCCCTCCTCTCTCTCTGCCTGCCTCTCTGCCTAGTTGTGATTTCTCTCTGTCAAATAAATAAAATATTAAAAAAAAAACCTTAACCTTTACTGAAGACTAAATATAAACCAAATGTGAACTGTTACAACAGAATTCTTTAGATGGCAAATTGATCAATCAGTTAAGCACAAAACATGTTTACCAACAGATTTAAATATTCTTAGTTTCTTTGCAGTAAGAAGTCAAAAGCACAAACTTACATTCAGTACTTAATGCTTTAACATTTTATCCCATTTGGTTAAGACCTAGATGTCCATAATTTAATTCCATTTGTCATCCAACCAAAACTTTAAATTTCAGGTTACCAAAGACTTTGAAAACTACTTTAACAATTACCCATTAAAACTTTGAGACAGACAATTAACCATCAGTTTAGTCATCTCTTTGTTAACAGATTTTAACACAAGTTTAATTGACCTTAAGTAAAAACTCTGAAGTTTCACATTTACTACTGTTAACTCAAAAGACATGTTCATCCTAATTAACCCAACAAACTTAAGTTCAAATACTGATTTACATTCCACCTGGGCCCACTCTGCTTTGAATGTTTACCTGAGACCCAGATGGGAAGATCTGGAGTGGGGGTGTTAGGTCCAGAGGGTGCTCTTCTTGTTTCCCGACAGTGAAGAACAGAACAAAGTGCCACCAGAAGGCAGAGAAAGGGTTCCCAGTTCTAGAGCTCATCAACCCCAAGGAGGAGTAGAGGAGTAGAGGAGTAGACACCATGCTTTCCCACCAGCTAGGGGAAGGAGCTAGGCAGTCCCCATCAGGCCAGAGACGGCACGGAATTTCCCTAAAATGGCAGCTGCTTGGGAATAGTACTTAAAGTCTCTGTCTCAAGTTAGACTAACCACAGTTGGCTCCAGTTATAGCCATTAAAAGTCAGAGTCTTACTCTCTGCTTGCCATATTCCTTCAAACACAACAAACAGCACAGCAGACAACAAAAAGACAAGACAAAGACAACCGCAGATCCAGCAGCCCTCATCCAGAACCTGCTGCTGGCGGGGGTTTTCTCGGCCTCCTAGAGATGCTCTCTCTGTTATACAGACTAGCTTTTAAGGGCAAAAGCCATGTGGCTGGGCCTGGCCTTGCACACATGGCCAATGAAATTGTAACACACAGAGAAAGCTGCACAGTCATGTTAGGTCACACATAAGTGACTAATTGAATTACAATTTACCCTCTAGTAGACATTTGAACTATCCTATCATGTCGGTGAGAATTGGCGCCCAAAAGGTGGGGTCCATACTCCTTGGTAGCTAGGGAGACAGTATGCACCCCCACTGATTGGATACCTCCACGTGGCCTGACACACCCTTGTCTTTGGGTTTTGTTACCTGGGACTGGTTTCCTGGGCTTGTTTTTAAGTAAGTCCCCTGGGGGGAAGGGGGGGGGCAGGGACAGTTTAAGTTTTACTGCATAAACAACAAAATGATTGTTTAATCCAAGATGGAATCACTCTGGCTAAATAGGCCCTTACAGAAGAACTCAAAACTTCTCATACCCAGTAGTATAAGAAACATTAAACACAGATGAGTTTCTAGCTGGGTTACCATAAATCTTCATGTTATGACCTATTTATCTTGGTTCCTATTGCCTGATTCAATATACACAGAGAGATGGACACCTTAAGAAAGAATAAAAAAGAAACAGTAGAAATGAAAAACACAGTCATATAAATGAAGATTGCTTTTGATGGGATCATCACCAGACACAATACAATGATTAATCATTGTACATCATTCACACATACACAATCATACACAATGTTTGTACATACAATCATTAAGTGTGAGAATACATTCATAAAAACTTCCCATTATATATTTTTTTATGTGTCTGTTGGCTATTTATATATTGGCTTTGGAGAAATGTCTGTACACGTCTTAGCCCTTTTCTTGACTAGATTTGGTGGTGGGGGGGGAGTATGGAGGTGTTGTGTTTGCTAAGTTCTTTATAGATTTTGGATACTAGTCTTTTATCTGATAAGACATTAGCAAATATGTTCTCCCCTTCCATAGATTGCCTTTTAGTTTTGTTTAGAGTTTCCTTTGCTGTGCAAAAGCTTTTTATTGCTGGAGGGGAGGTGGGTGTGAGGATAGGGGTAACTGAGGGATGGGCATTAAGGAGGACACTTGAAGTAATGAGCACTGGGTATTGTATGCAACTGATGAATCATTAAATTCTACCTCTGAAGCTAAAAATACAGTATATGTTGATTAAGTTGGATTTTAGAAAACTTCCCATTATAGTGAAGAGAATAAAGGGAAAAAAAGAGCATCCAAGAACAATGGAAAAATATTAGTTATAACATGCAAGCAATTGGAATGCAGAAAAGACAGAAACAGGAAGAGGGAGAGAGAAAGAGAATGGAGCAGAAGATATATTTGAGATAATGGCCACAAGTTTCCCAAAATAAAAGATAAACACCAGTCATCAGATACAGAAAACGCAAGAGTATGTGAAGGAGGATAAAACCAAAAGTAAAAAGAAATGATCAACCAAAGAATACCTTAAATGAAAAAGGGGTCATCTGATATCATGAATACCAAAGGATTCTAAGAGAGTAGTAGGAATAACTCTATGCCCCCTAATTTGACTGTTTCTTAAAAAAACAAATTACTAAAAACTCGCAAAAAATAAGATGATTGCTTTATATTTATTACAGAAATTGAGTAAGTAGTTTAAAACTTTCTAAAAAGGAAAGAATCAGATTTAGAGGATTCACTGGTGAATTCTAACATTTAAAGAATAATACCAGTTCTCTATTCTCTCTCTTAGAATATAGAAACGGAATGAACAATGATGCAATATTAATACATGCAGTATAAGGTCACCATCACAATACTACCAAACCCAGATAAATATAAGAAAAAGTGCAGACCCAGTATCTGTTGTGAACATAGAGATGAAAATTCTCAAGAAAATATCAGTGAATAGAATCCAACAATGAGTGAAATGAATAATACACGAGAACACATAGAAGTAATTCCAAGTATCTGAGGATGATAGAATATTTGAAAGCTAACCAATATAATTAATCATCAGTAGTCTAAAGAAAAATCATCCTGTCAATGCAGAAAAGGTATTTAACAAAATACAATACTTATTCATGATAAAACTCTCAGCAAATTAAGAATAGATGGAAACATATAAAGTAGATAAAGAACATCTACAAAAAACCTACAGCTAATATTTATACTGAATATATTTTCCTTGACATAAGGGAAATTAAACATACCATGTATCACCACTTCTAAGCTCTGTTGTACTGGAAATATTAGCTAGTGTAATAGATAAGAAAATGAAATGCAAAAAAAAAAAAAGAGAAAGAAAGAAGAAAATGAAATGCAAGATACACTGAACATATAGGGGAAAAATTACATTTTTGTAGATGACATGATTGTCTATGTAGAAAACTTTAAAGAATCTAGGGGTGCCTGGGTGGCTCAGTCAGTTAGGTATCTGCCTTCACCTCAGATCACTATCCCTGGGTCATGGGATTGAGTCCCGCATTGGGTTCTCTGCTCAGTGGAGAGTCTGCTTCTCTCTCCCTCCATTGCTCCCCCTGCTTGTGCTCTCTCACTCTTGCTGTCTCTCAAATAAATAAAATCTTTAAAAAATAAAGTTTTCAAGATTTTATTTATTTGACAGACACAGCAAGGTTTTGGCAAGACTGCATTCCTTCTGCAAGCTTCAGGGAAGATTCTGTTTCCTTGACTTTATCTTTTTCTAGAGGCTTCCTGCATTCCTTGGCTGTCTTTCCTCATATGATTGTAATCCCCTACTTTGACTATATCATCTTCTACTCTCTCTGATCCTCTTTCCATCCTCTAAGAGTTCTTATGATTGCAGTGTGCCCACCATATCCAGTATAATCTTCCCATTTCAAGAGCCTTTATTTAATCACATCTGTAAAATCCCCTTACTGTGTAACATAACATTCACAGAGTCTGTGGATTAGAATGTGAACATCTTTTGGGGGGGCAGTTATTCATCCTTTCTCAGGATCTACATATGGAATACCACAAAACTCTGGAAAACAAATCAAAGAAGATCTATATCTCTATCTATATGTTTATGGATTTGAGGACTTAATATTGCTAAGATGTAAGTTTATCCTAACTTGATCTATAGAACCAACATAGTCCCAATCAAAATCCTTGCAAACTATTTTGTAGATATTGATCAACTGATTCTAAAATGTATTAAGGCAATCTAGATTACCCAGCAGGGAAGAAGAACAAAATTATAGTACTGGCACTACCCAATTTTAAGACTTATAGTGATAGAGTAATCTGGGGTACATGGCACTGGTGACATAGTGGATACATTGATTAATAAGATTTATAGACTAGGGAGCTCAGAAATACACAAACACAATTATATTTAACTGGTTTTTGGCAACGATGTTAAGGCAATTCAATGGTGAATGATAACCTTTTCAACAAATGATTTTCAAACAAGTGAATGGCCATTATTTTGGCAGAATAATGCTCACCCCCACTCAAGATATCCATACCCTAAGACTTGATTTTATACTTATGTGACAAGAGTAGATTAATGGAATCAAGGTTATGTACCTTAAAATAAGTAAGTTATCAAAAAAATCTATGTATATATCCTCCAAGAAAGGAGAAGAAAACTCTCCACTCCTTCACATATAGGTTGTGTATGTTGACTTCCTTTCAAATAAGAGTATGGAGGGCATCTGGATGGCTCGATGGCTTAAAGCTTTCTGCCTTCAGCTCAGATCATGATCCCAGCGTCCTGGGATCAAGCCCCGCATTGGGCTCTCTGCTCAGCAGGGAGCCTGCTTCCCCCTATCTGCCTGCTTTTCTGCCTATTTGTGATCTCTGTCAAATAAATAAATAAAATCTTCAAATAAGAGTATGGAAAAGTGTAAAAAAGAATAACTTCTTAGTAGAGAAATCCAATACTATACTACTTCAGCATAGTAATCAAGTGACTATATATTTTGCTTTCTCATCAGCAATTTTTAGAATAAGTTTAACACCAAGGGTCATAAATCATGCAGATAATATGTATTCTAGATATGATGTAATGAGAATGACACTTTACCTCTGTATCTCTTTTCTCAAAATCCGTTTAACTCAGTCTGAGCATATGAAACCCATAAATATGTAAAGTACTTAAGTTGTTAATACCCTATACACTGGATAAACAATGAATATATGCTAGCAGTAAAATGTCTCCTAGCAGTAAAATGTCTCCTCTTAGAGTTGGGTCTGGATTCTGAAGTGTATTTATTGTCCTTCAGCCAATAACATAATAGCCCAATAATACCTGACTTAATTGTTTGGTCTTTTGGATCTATAAAATACTGGGCTGATAAAAGCAGCATTTGAAAAAAAAAAAAAAATTGCTAATCCAAGGATCCAAGGGTGAATATATCATTAAATATTTTAGGCATTTATTTATATTCAGGATTGATTACCAGAATTCTACTTCAGTCTTTTACATTAGAATCAATACTCACATAATAATCTTTATTTATTTTAAATTGATTTGGCTATATTTTTCCTTCTCCTTTTTATGGTTAAATGTCTAAAAAGCTGTTCCAGCAGACTACTATGATTATTTTACAAGTTTCACAGTAGTCACCTTTGGGAAGTAGGATATTTGCTGTGGGGTGGGGTGGGGGGTTGGTGAGAGAGAAGCTGCAATTGTACAAAGGTCCCCAAATCACCCATGTAATTTATAAGCCATTTTATAAATGAACTACATAGTGATACGTATTTAAACCATCAGGTATTAGACTGAACTTAACATTGATAAAATATTTAAAAGCTTATGGCAAAAAGATATTTGTGGAAGATAGTTTTTATTTTCATGGAAATAAAGTGAAAAAATATATTTATAGAAGTTAATGACTAGAACTATTACACAAAAGGAAACTTGGGTCTTTCCCATGATTCTATCACCCGTGTTTAGTAGAAAATGCAGTTCTTATTGAACAATAAATACCTTTGAATGAATAACTATTTAAAACATTTTGCTTTATAGTTTTATTACATTTAAAATATCTTTAATAATATTTTGTATTTAGTTTCATCATCTTTGCCAGATGGTTCTTTGAACTTATTAGGTAGGTAATAAAAATGTCAGAAATGTACTTTTAGGAAAACAGAACAATTTAATATTATGCATCATCTTTTAAATTTTAATAAAGTATTTTGTAACTGTCAGTACATGATTATATGTAGAAAAGAAATAGCAAATCTGAAAATGAGTTAAGACAAACATTTTAGTTAGTATTTCTTGGGCATTTTGAGATGATTCTGTACACTAACTTTTTTCTTTTATATATTATAAGAGTATTAGTATTCCCTTGATATTTGTTACCTCTGATGAATTTAATCTTTTATTTAAAAACCAATTTCCTTAGATTTTCAGCCCTTTTCTTCCCAATTGATATGAGTTTTCTTCCAAATATGATTTGTTTTTCTATTTCTACATTAGTTTTAATATTCTTGTGCTTTTTGCTTATGTATATGGAATTTAAAAGACTTTAAGAATAGTGTATGTTTATGTACAGCAAATTTCCTTATAAGCACTATTCTATCTTTGATTTTCTTTAAAGGGCCCATGTTTTTGTTATATAGTATTATATATTTTTATAATTCCTGCTATGCACAAATTTTGACAGAGTTATCCTTAAACAGAACATCAGCTTCTAATTGATAGTGAAATTTTCAAAACAAAGTCCCTCTATTTTCTTTAGGCAGATATTAAAATTTCTGGACGAATTTCCAGTTCAAATGAGTATATTCCTTAATAATTCATTGGGGTATGAATCATACATTTTGAAAGCCATTAGAGGTCTTATTGGTTCATAGTTTATTTATATATTTTACAGCTTATAAATATTACTTTATCATACCAGTTTTGGTTTAGATTTATACGATAGAAATTTAATTTAAAGGAAAATAATATACTTCTCATGAAAGTATGAGTAGGTAAGTTCCTATTCTTATCAGAATATGGAATATAAATAGAAAATGAACTCCAAAATTGAGTCAAATACCAACTCAGTGCATGTTATGTTTCAGGATGAATAAAGCCTGATTTTGAACCAAATCTTAGAGACTGCACACAAAACAAAATGGGTTTTTATGAGATTTCTATGACTTATTAAGAAATTGACTTATTAATTTGGGCTATATTTTCAATATAGTTAGCAATAGAATGGAACATAACATTTTAAATACTCATCAATTTTTATCTCTAACTCTGAAATTGTGATATAAAATGCCTAGTAAGGAAATAAAATCTTCCACAAAAATTTAAATGAGGATTTTACAACATAGGGTATATTCTTCTTAGTAAATTCTAGCACATTACACTGTTGTTTGGGCTAATAATATTCTAATTATTTCTCTTATAAATAAATAACAGATGAATTTTAAGTTCCTTCTGGGAAAGTATTCTTTTTTGTAAAGTTATCCAGATATGCTCATATCAGCAAATCTGTTGATTTGTAGTCAGGAATGTTCTATCATTCACTGAATCCTGAATAGTTTTGCTATGCAGGCCATTCTTCAGATATGTAAAAACTGTGTGAATTCTAAATTTCCAATGTAATTTAATATAGTACTTTCTTGCCAATGTATATTCTTGATTTAAATTTTGTTACCAGCGAAAATTGCTATTTACGATAGAATGTATGATTTCTCCATGTGGCTCAACTTTATATTTTGCTTACCATACTCCAAAGAAATAAAGGTTGCCTGTGACTAAGGTTAGGCAATCTCGATCTGAAGGTTTTACCTGAAAATACCCACAAAACACTCTTTCTTTATACCATTACAAAAATTTTCACCTGGTTTTTCTAGTCTTGTACTTTTTAAACCATTCCCTCTACAATAGTTTGGATCCTGTTTGCAAATTACAACTCAATATATGTCAGTTCTTAATTCATCTTCTTTTATTGACTTTCATCATAATATGAAATATTATAATATTTCATTGTATATATATATGAAATATATATATTTCAATATAAATATAATATAATAAACCCCAAACTCTTTATTGTGGTATATAGTATCATAGATGATTTCATAAAGCCACACCACATTACCTTCTATCCAAATACTTTATTCACCTCTTTGTTTCAAGGAGAAAGCAATGAAAGGATAGAATGGTTAAGTATGTTGGTAAATTAATAGTTATAGGGGTGACCCAGGTAATACTAACTGGAACTGAGTGCTGCTAGTGAAATGATAGATAATGGAAAAAATAGATAGTGACCAGTTGATTGTCATGTTTAATAAGGTTGAAGAAAATTCTGTAGTATTGGTACTTCATTATATGTGCTTGACATTTGAACAGTGATGGAGATGGCATGGGTGATTGAAAATGAGGTTTTAAAGGAGGTACAGATATTGTTGATAACAAGTCCTATAGTAAAAAATGTAAGTGATTTTTGATGGGGAGGTAGAGGAAAAGATGGTTGGATCTAGGGAGGTTGAAGTACTAAATGAATCATGTATGTGGAAGTGAATGACCTTGAGAATAATGACATTAACAGTGGCGGAGGGGAGGATAGTGAGCCAGGTGGGCAAACATCAAGATGTTGGAAATTGACAAAAATAAGTAAAACTAATTAGTGGTAGCTTCAAGAGAGCTGTGGTTGTTTTAAAGAAAAAATATAAAAGTGATTTAGAAATAGTGCATGAAACAAATTAATTTCCAGACCCCTGGTATTGGACTATTGAACAAAACAAACTCTCTTCTTGAGAAGGCAGCCCAGGACTTTTCTCAGGTAAACACTGAATTTCCATTAAAGAATGAAGGTGTAGGGATCCATCAGAGAAGCTGAAAATATCAACATTTTGCTGATGACATCTTAAATTTTTGTGAGCCTGGTGGAAGAGTCTGTGTGCAGAAATGAAGAATGGTTGGGATTATTATTAGATGTAAAGAATATTGTGAGGTTATAGATATATTTTAGATATATTTTAGCTTGTTGATATAAAAGCTTTGCAGTCTGAGGAAGACTGAGGTAAAGAAAGAATGCAGGCATAATGGAATCAGTCTATATGCCTCTTAGAAGAAAAAAATTCTGAAAGGGTAACATTGCTTTGCAATTAATTGGGATAACTTGGCATATCTCTAAATCCTATGTACAGGGTGGTATGTTGGTCGGGAGAAAGCTTGTAATTTTTCCATATATTTTCTCTTCACTTTAGTTGTGCTTTCTATTAAATCATGATTATATGAAGGCACAAAACATCCTGTTTCATTCTGGATTGAGCTCTGGTTACTGTTGAGTGTAAATGAAGAATGGATACGGGTTAAGATGTATTCCGTCTGAATCACCCACATAAGTAAAACATCTTATTTCAAAACTAAAAATGAAAGAATAGCTTTGGTCTCAACAGTGTTAAGATATTGTCCAAGAAACAGTTCAAGTTACCTTTAAGAGAATAATTTTATTTCTATAGATACATTGAGAAGAAGTAAGTTCTGCTTTTTTCTCTTTAATTTGTTATTAATTTAGGGAATTATAAATAAATTCATGGTGCTAAAAAGTGTTTGAAGAGTTACATAAGGTCATGCTGGGTTTAATTTCCTGCATTTGAAAATTGAAGGACTATGTAAGTTGAGGCACTCTGAATTAGATAGCATTCCCACCAATAAAATAATGTGAAATAGAGAATAGTTAAGAACAGCACAGTCCTGGGGCTCCTTAGTGGCTCAGTTGGTGAAGTGTCTGCTTTTGGCTCTGTTCATGATCCGGGGTCCTGGGATAGAGCCATGCTTCAGGCTCCTTGCTCTGCGAGGAGCCTGCTTCTCCCTCTCCTCCTCCCTGCCTACCTGCCCCTTCCCCTGCTTGAGCACACTTTCTCTCTGTCAAATAAATAAATAAAATGCTTTTTTTAAAAAGTACAATCTTATTTAACAATATAAAACTGAGCAAATGGAGTGCCTGGGTAGCTCAGTGGGTTAAGCCTCTGCCTTTGGCTCAGGTCATGATCTCAGTCCTGGGATCAAGCCCGCATTGGGCTCTCTGCTCAGCAGGGAGCCTGCTTCCCCATCTCTCTCTGCCTGCCTCTCTACTTGTGATCTCTCTCTCTCTGTCAAATAAATTTAAAAATATATATATTTTATAAAAAAACAAAACAAAACTGAGCAAATGGTATGGATAGAGTGTATGTCACCCAGAATTCATATATGCAAGTCTTATCCCCATAACACTATAATTAAGACTATATTTGGAGTAAAGAAGTAATTAAGGTTGAGTTCATAAGGGTGGGACCCTAATCTGGTAGAATTAGTGCTATTATGAGACCTCAGAGAGCTTGCTTCTCCCTCTCTTTCTCTCTCTTCCCTTCCCCCACCTCGCTCCTTCCCTCCCTCCCCCACTTTTTCTCTAACACAAGAGGAAAAGCCATTTAAGGATACGGCTAAACAGCAACTGTCTGCAAGCTAGGAAATTGTTTTCATCAGAAACTTACCCTGCTGGACCTTGATCTAGGACTTCCAGCCTACAGAACTGTTAGGCAGTAAATTTCTGTTATTTAAGGCATGCAATGCGTGGTATTTTATTATGATGTTCCAAGCAGACTAGCATTAGATGATATATTAGCTCACACATATCATTATGTTCACATACATATGTTTACATCTTAGTAAATGATGTACCTATTTTTAAAACTCAAACACTGTATATCTCAGAATTAGGATACCAACAGAAGAAAACCACTCATATTTATGAATCAGAATAGCACAGACTTTTTGAATAGGATCTATAAAAAGTATTCATTGAAGTTATTCATTTAACAATTTAAAAAAATGAGCAGTTTCATGGTTTCTGTAGGAATTGAAGTCAAGTGAAATGCCATCAAAAATAGGAGATATAACACCATGTAAATGATAACTTCACAAAGAAACATGTTGAAGGACTGAGAGAACATTTTATAAATACCAGGACTTAGTTTGATGTACTTTATGATGGATTTCTCATAACCAGTTGGTGACTTTAATATGATGATATGCACTGTTAAAGTTTTTGTGTGATCTACTTTGCAAAGACAGAACCTGCAAATCAGATCAAATGAGCTGATAAGGAAAAGAATAGGAGAATATTGTCAGCTATTGTAGGAAAATAAGCTAGGGTAGAGATAAGGAGTGTTTCTTCAAAATGATGCTGTGGAAAGAGCAGCATAACATCCTCCGTGATATAAATGGTGATAGCTAAAAATAAATCAAAAAGAGTAGATCAAAGGACAAAGAAACCAAGAAGGGTTAAAGAAGATAGATAATTTACCTTTATATGCAAAGGACTAAAGTAGAGTAACCATATAAAGTAACTACGTTTACTTCATGAAGTAATAGAATCATTAGGTGGAACTTGGTAAAATATTACTTAAGAGCACAGACACATGAATATTAGTTATGAGATAGATATGAAAATACCCCACATAATATACCAGCAAGATGTGCTACGGAGACTATCACTGGGATTGGTTACATTTTACCCAAGGTAATTCTCTTTTTTGCATCATGAGTTAAAGGACAGTGCAGAAGAGTGGCACACATTGTCTTAAAAGGCAGTTGATAAGGGGCACCTGGCTGGCTCAGAGGGTTAAAGCCTCTGCCTTCAGCTCAGGTCATGATCCCAGGGTCCTGGGATCGAGCCCCACATCGGGCTCTCTGCTCAGTGGGGAGCCTGCTTCCTCCTCGCTCTCTGCCTGCCTCTCTGCCTACTGTGATCTCTCTGTGTCAAATAAATAGATAAAATCTTAAAAAAAAAAAAAAAAGGCAGTTGATAAAATCAACATTGAAATGTGTAACTCCACAGGCTAAATAATTAACAGAAAAGTGCTAGTTTATGGTTTACAGGAGCGTGAGTCCCAATCCACTGAGGTTCTGAAGACCTCAGCTGATGCAACATGTCAAACAACATTAGAAAAATTAAGGCAGTATTACCCCTATTTAAAATTACACGATAGTCTATATAGATCTTTCAAGTGGATCAGCAGGAGAGTGAACTAGTATAAACATACCATGAGTTGACTTAAAAGTAACGTATTTCCAAATGCAGGAATAACAAGTTTGAAATTAAAATTTAAAAATAAATTTCCTAAAGTATTAGAAACAGGAAATAAAATATCAAATAAATATGTTAGAATTTTAGAAGAAAACTATGACCCTTTTTCTCAAATCAAAGACGTGAAAATAGAGAAACAGCATGTTTCTGAAAGAAGAAACTTGCTATTATATACATACAACTATGAAAATTTAGCATTGATTTTTTTTTTTTAATTCTGGAAAAGCAAATAAATAGATTGGGTTAGCTCTCCCATTTTTTTTTTTTTCTGCTATTCTAAATTATTTTAGGAGACTAAAGAAAGACTGATAGGTTAGAATAAGGGACTGTTCCCACAACATACTTAGATATATTTTATAGCTCGAATAGTGAAACAAGCATGACATGTATACCAGGAAAAAAGCAAACAAACAAACAAAACAAGAAAAAGCAGAGAAAATATTTATGAATATATACTGGTAAACATTTACAAAATCTATATTGTATGTAATATCTTTCGACAAAAAGAGTATTATTAAAAAGGGCCTAAGCTATAGATGTTTGAAAATTAAATGCATATATGGTATTTATTAGATAAATAAGGAGAAAGAGATTGATAGAAAAATCTTCATATCACATCAAAAATCAAACATGCAAATTTTTTTTTTTAAAGATTTATTTATTTGACAGATAGAGATTACAAGTAGGCAGAGAGGCAGGCAGAGAGAGAGAGAGGAGGAAGCAGGATCCCAGCCAAGCAGAGAGCCCGACGTGGGGCTCGATCCCAGGACCCTGGGATCATGACCTGAGCCGAAGGCAGAGGCTTTAACCCGCTGAGCCACCCAGGCGCCCCGAACATGCAAATGTTAATAAGCATGTAAGTGTATTAAAAATATACAATAAAATATCAAATTAAAGTAAGATAAAGTTGATTATAGTAACTTGTAATTGAACAATCTTAAAAGCAAAGGAAGATTTTACAATTACTATGGAATGTCTTATATTAAATATATATATAGAATATGTACATATATGTATATTTACACACATACATATATTTGAACACATTTATGTGGTATTTTTCTGTTAAATTCATAAGTGTAAAAAATTTTATATATGTATATATATATGTAGCATATGCTCAGAAATGTCACATATATATTCCATACATAAAAAATGATGTATTTTGGAAAAATTGGACAAATGCAACTAATATTACAAATAGTTACTGTAATTGATGTATTATATGATTTCACATCTTCTGCTCTAATATACAAGTAGATTATGTGAATATGTTTTCAAAAAGAAATACAAATAGTAATAAGCATTTGACAAGCGTTCATATCAGTGAATGCAAAATGCAAGCAAAAACTATTTCTTAATAAAATATTTAACAGTATTTAATATCCAACAGAGGAAACGAGATTTGAGTGCAGAGTATTGTTACAAACTGCTGGCTAAAGTGTAACTTGATACCAATTATTTGTGCTCTCATTTCCCAGAAAATAATAAAAATTTGCAAATAATCTATGCCTTGAAAGTTATTTTTTCATATAATCTTTGTCTCACTTTGAAGAATAAACATAATAGTAAAATAGTTATCTGAAATATAATATCTTCAAATCATTGACTTGTGCTTTTGAAAATTTTAAAGAGAGATACAATCAAAAGAGAAAGCATTTAAATAGATTCAAAGAATATGTCTGTTTTTTCTAATAAGTAGATATCAGGGTCCTTGGAGAAAAAGCAAATTTCAGAGCTGGGCAAGGGAGATACATGATGAACCTGTAATATCTCTGACAACAGAAAGTACAGACGTGCTCAAAACATACTGGGGATATTTCAAAGGGACATAAAATTCAGATTGAGGAATTTCCCATTGGTAAAATAATTTGAATAAATAATTGGTGAGTGTTAGTAATGAATCATAGTATATTGGAATTTTTTTTTAAAGAACTATATGCCCATATCTATACAAAAATATGTAGGTAGGGGCACCTGGGTGGCTCAGTGGGTTAAAGCCTCTGCCTTCAGCTCAGGTCATGATCTCAGGGTCCTCTGATTGAGCCCCACATCGGGCTCTCTCTTCCCTGGGGAGCCTGCTTCTCCCTCTCTCTCTGCCTGCATCTCTGCCTACTCGTGACCTCTCTGTCAAATAAATAAATAAAATCTTAAAAAAAAAATGTAGGTAAATAGGAAGCAAAGTATATACACAATCATGCCTACTCACACAATGATATGATAGATATAGACAGTGGTAAGAAGGGAAAGATATTTACAATGAAATTTTTGCACTGCTTTGCAGCCATGATAATATTTGTTTTAGGCAGGATTGATGAAGAGATCCTGAAGTTATTTGCCGTTCAGTAGAGAACAGACTATTAACACAGTTTAAGAATCTCCCTAAGTAGATCCTATGTTAATCACAAAGGTTAAACAATACGTATTCCTTGAGAATCAAAAGTTATTATGACTAAATGCAATCTTGATTATGTTTTGCATCTTGAATCACAAAAAAAAACAATGGTTATAAAGGACATTATTAGTAGAGATGGTGAATTTGATTATGTACTGTGTATCAGATAATAATACTGTAGGAAGTTAAATTCCCTGACTGAAAATTTATTGTGGTTATGTAAGTGAATGTTCTTGCTACCAGGAAAGATCTGCTGAAATAAGTTAATGATCATGATATCTGCAACTTTGTCTCTTATAGTTTGACAAAGATTATACCCATAAACACACATACACACACACAAATATAAAGCAAATATACTATATATGTAAATATATTATATACAGAGTATTTAATTATGTAATGCATTATATATTTAATAATATATTATTACATTAATATATGATACATGTTATATGATATGTACCAAATAATGTACTATTATATCATATCTATAAACAAACATAGAAACAAATATGACAAAATAACCAATAGACTTAGGTTAAAAACATACACTATTTTGTCATGACTTTTAAGATTTTCTGCTAATATAAAAACTTTATACAAAAATTTTTAAATGGTTCAGGAAAGAAAAAGCATTAGGATTGTAGGTGGAATATTGATGAAGATTTAAGCTTTTGTATAAGCTTTGTTATCTTCTAATTTTTTGAAATGTTTTATTAAAATCATTTTATAAACAGAATAAAAAGTTTCTCTCTTCTCCTCATAATATCTAACTTACGGGTCTCTTTCCATGCATAATCAACTTTCTAGAGAAATAATGTTACATGCAGTTTCAAATTTCTTTTCATCTGTTAACTCTTTAGTCCACTGCACTCTGGATTCTGCTTTAAATATTGGGTTTAAACTGTTCTCACTAGGGGTGTCTGGGTGAGCCTCTGCCTTTGGCTCAGGGCATGATCTCAGGGTACTGGGATGGAGGCCCGCATCGGGCTCTCTGCTCAGTAGGGAGCCTGCTTCCTCCTCTCTCTCTCTGCCTGCCTCTCTGACTACTTGTGATCTCTGTCTGTCAAATAAATAAATAAAATCTTAAAAAAAAAAAAAACTTCTCACTAGTTCTTACAAGTGACCTCCTATCACTTATGTAAATTGCTTTCCTAGTTGCTAAAGTAATTTCAGATCCCCTTTCCTTGATCAAATCATATGACTTGTATTTGGATAAAATAAATAGACTTAAAAAAAAGCAAGCATAGGAGAGGCAATTTGATCGTATATACATGTATACATAAACACATTATACGTAATAGAATGTATACATAAACTACCATGTCAGATACCTTGAATTTAGAAAACAATTACATGAACTTAATTATTGATACTAAATAATTACCAGAAGAGAGTAATTGTTTATAAGGTACATTGTAGAATTCCAAACAAAATGTGTTTTTAAAATTGCAAATGAGCAAAAACAAGTAGTGGGTAGTATCAGAATATGGGTTTTTTAGTACTCCTCAATTGGAAGAAAAATGTTTATTGGTCAGGAAAATGCCGGGAAGGCAATATTATAAACTTTACTTTTAGACATAAATTTGCTATAAAATTTGGTATATTGGCTATAACATCACTCTTAAAAAATTAGACATAACTTTGTCAATAGATAAATGACTGTTTCCAAATTTTATTATTTATGTGAATAATTATCTAAAATCTTTAACATAAATAATCAATAATTCATAGTCTTTTTATTTGAAGTTTTGCAGTGTTCTGATTTGGCTATTCAAAATAGAAAATTTAAGAATGTCTAACATAAACTTGCTACTTTTATTTTAACTACAAGAGTACACAACAGCTTCAGATCACAAAGATGTCAAATGATCATTCTCCTGATTTTATAAACCGTACTGTTATTTAGTTGCTATTACCTTTCACTATTTATGTCCATACTACAAGCATATATTGCTTCATGGATGGGCCTAATGAAATAATCGTTAAATGTACTATAATGTCAAGTGGGTGAATTTCAGTGTTATTAGGGAAAACAGGCTGCAAACGTTTTTCACATAGGTTGATAATATGATAATATGATGCTGTGAGCGTGAGTTTAACATGTTTTGGAAACAGGCATACCTCATTTTATTGCATTTTGCTTTATTGTATTTCCTAGATATTGCATTTTTATGGCAAATCTGCATCAAGCAAGTCTACTGGGACAATTTTTCCAATAGCTTTTGCTGACTTCGTGTGTCTGTGTCACATTTTGGTGAGTCTCGTAATATTTCAAAGTTTTTTGTTATTGTATTTGTTATGGTGATCTGTGATCAGTGATTTTTGAAGTAACTATTATAATGGGGGCATTAAGAACTATGCCCATGTAAGATGGTAAACTGCATTGATAAATGTATGTTCTGACTACTCTGCCAACTGGCCATTCTCTCTGTAGTTCTCAGGCTCTTTACTCACTGAGATGTAACAATATTGAAATTAGGCCAGTTAATAACCTTATAATGTCATCTAAATATCCAAGTGAAAAGAAGGGTCTTACATCTTTCACTTCAAATCAAAAGTTAGAAGTGATTAAGCTTAATAAAGAGGGCATGAAAAGTCAAGATAAACTACAAGCTGGATATCTGACATCAAAACAGCCAAGTTGTGAATGCAAAGGAAAAGGTTTTGAAAGAAGTGAAAAGTGTTATTGCAGGTAACACACAAGTGGTAAGAAAACACAATAGCCTTATTACTGATAATGGAGAAAATTTTAATGCTCTGAATAGAAGGTCAAACCAGCCATGACATCCACTTAATTCAAAGTCTAATAGAGGGCAAGGTTCTAATTCTTTTAGATTCCATGAAAGCTGAGAGTTAAAGAAGCTACAGGGGAAATAAATAAATAAAATAAAAGAAGCTACTGGAAAAAGGTAGCAGAGGTAGGTTCATGAAGTTTAAGGAAAGAAGCTATCTCTGTAACACCACAATGCAAGGTGAAGCAGCAATTACCGATGTAGGAGCTGAACTAACCCAGGGATCTATCTGTGATAATTAATGAAGTTTACACTTAATAACAGATTCTCAATGTGTCAGTCTTACATGGGAAGAAGATGCCACCTGGGACTTGTTTGGCTAATGAGAAGTTAATGCCTGGCTTCAAAGGATAGGCTGACTCTTTTGTTAGGGGCTAATGCTGCTGGCGACTTTAAGTTGAAGCCAATGCTCATTTGCCATTTTAAAATCTTAGGATTCTTAAAAATTGTTCTAAATCTACTCTGCCTATGTTCTATGAATGGAACAACAAAGTCTGGATGGCAGCACATCTCTTTATAACATAGTTTACCGAATATCTTAAGCCCACTGCAGAGAACTGCTGCTTAGAAAAAATAAGAGTCCTTTCAAAATGTTACTCCTCATTGATAATGCACTTGGTCACCCAAGAGTTTTGATGAAGGTGCGCATTGAGATTAATGTTGTTTTAATGCCTGTTAACACAACATCCATTGTGTAGCCTATGGAACTAATAATTTAAGCTGTCAAGTTCATTTTTTAAGAACTACGTTTCATAAAGCTATAGCAGCCCATAGTGAGTCCTCTGACAGGTCTGGGCAAAGTAAATTGAAAACCTTCTAGAAAGGATTCACCAGTTTAGATGCCATTAAGAACATTTGTAATTCATAAGAAGAGGTGAAAATATCAACACTAACAGGAGTTTGGAAGAGGCTGATTCTAGCCCTCATGGATGATTCTGAGGGCTTTAAGACTTCAGGGTAGAAGTAGCTGCAGATGTGGTGGAGATAGAAAAACTAGAATTAGAAATGGTATCTGAAGATATAACTGAATTGATGAGATCTCCTGGTCAAACTTTAATAGGTGAGGAGTTGCTTCTTATTGGATGAACAAAGAAAATGGTTTCTTAATATGGAATCTGTATCTAGTGAGATGCTGTAAAGACTGTAGAGGTACAAAAAAAGGATTTTGAATATAACATAAATTTATTTGATAAAACAGTGTTAGGGTTTGAGAGGGTTGACTCCAATCCTGAAGGAAGTTTTCTATGGGTGCCATGCTATCAAACAGCATCACATGCTACATAGAAATTTCTCATGAAAGAAGAGTCAAACTTAATTGTTGTCTTATTTTAATAAATTGCCACAACCATCCCAAATTTCAGCAACTGCCACCCTGTTAAGTCAATAGCCATCAACATCTAGGCAAGACCCTCCATCTGCAAAAAGACTAAGACTTACTGAAACTCAGATGATGGTTAGCATTAAACATTTTTTATGCATAAAACACTTTTTTAAATTAAGGTGTGCACATTGTTTTTTTAGACAATGCTATTGTATACTTAATAGACTAGAGTATAGTATAAACATAACTTTTATATGCACTGGGAAACCAAAAAAAAAATATTTGACTCACTTTTCTGTGATACTTTATTGTGATGGTCTGGAATTGAACATGCAATATTTTTGAGGTATGGCTGTGTTTTTTTGGAGCTACACATTTTGGCTTTAGAACACTGAATAAGCAGTGAAAGAGTAATTTTCATATTACTCTTATACATGAAGTATACTACATATACTTCAGTTTGACACCCTGACCCAAACATGGTATTTCGGGTTTATTCCATGAACAGCTAGAAACCAAGTTTGTAATGTTTGCATTTATTCTGTGTATTGTATTGTTTATATTTATTCTATGTATTCAATTTCCTGGCATAACAAATTAGCACAAACTCAGTGGTCCCCGACGTTCCTGTTTCCTTGCTTGTTATATCAGCAGGGGGCCAGAGAAAATCATAATGAATAGGATTAGATTGACCTTGTCTGAGCTCAGATGTAAACCTTCACATCATAAAAACAGAAACCTTGACATAATGCACTTCCCAAAATGGTGCAGTAGTAAACACATAATATTGTGTGTAAATATTCTTTCTAAAAAAAAAGGGAAACCTGAAATCTAATGAAGTGTTTCGGTTTGCCTACTATAGAGGTTGTATAGGTGGTAAATGACCGTGTTAAAGGACATCTTGGGGATATAATCAACCAAACCCAGAATGTAAGAAATATTAGAAGACAGATGATCCAGTTACTTCAATAAATAGATGGCAAGAGGAGAAAATGGAGAGGGAACTGCTTAAAGATTAAATAAAACACATTAATCAAACATAATATGTGGGCTTTGGATGCTAATTCTAAACAGCTCACTGTAAAAAAGGCATTTATGAAAAAAGGAAACATGAACATTGACTGGCTATTTGATACTAACAAGAATAATGATTAATTAATTTTTTAACATTGTCACTATTTTTTAAGTCCTTATATTTTAGAGATACATACTAAAGCATATGCATATGAAATTACGGCATTTCCAAGGTTTGGTTTAAAATAAACCAGTAGGCACGCTTGGGTGGCTCAGGTAGTTAAGCATCTGGCTCAGTTGGTTAAGTGTCTGCCTTCTGCTCAGGTCATGATCCAGGGTCTTGGGATTGAGCCCTGTGGTTGGCTCCCTAATCAGCTAGGAGTCTGCTTCTCCCTCTCTCTGTACCCCTCCCCCTACTTATAACCCCCCCACCCCACACTCTTTCTCTCTCTCTCTCAAATGAAAAATCTTTAAAAATAAAATAAACCAATAGGGGAGTGGAGGGAAGAGTATAGATGATTGTACATGAGTTGATAATTGTCAAAGTATATGATGGGAATGGGGTTTCATAAGGTTATTTATACTTTTGCATATATTTGAAATTTTTCATAGATTAAAAAAGTTTTGTAATTGGAAGAATTAAACCAACAACAATCATAAAAATTTATACTAACAGAGCAAAGTTTTTTTTTGGAAAAAAATCAGACTTATATATTCCTGGACTAAAAGCAATATATAATTCAGTGTTATGTATGAATTGTAATAAATCCAGTTCAACTCAATATAAGGTTGGTATGAGGGAAGAAAATTTAAGTTGGAAGGATTCCAAATAGAAGAAAGTTCTTTTGCATAGATAAAAATATAGCCACTTCTAATATTGAAGTTTCTAACAAAATATAAGGTGTCTGGGTAGGAAGCACTTTATATTCTATTAATAAAAAAATTTCCTAAAAACCTACCAAAAGATAAAAATAACAAATTTCTGTAAGGAAAAAAATTCTCTTAAAAGACACAAAAGTAATTCTCTTAGGAACCATATAAATGTATAGGAGAGTTAAATTATTTTTCTGAGTCTAGTTATATGATATAGCATTGTTTTTAGAGGACCTAACGTCAATATATAATTTCTAATTTCATGCCATTTTGTACATAAAATTATATAGTTTACTCTCGTGATGGATTTGTCATGCAAAATAGGACATTATTAAAAATGAATAAACTCGTAACAATAGGGATCATCAAAATAAAATTTTAGGTTACTCTAGTGTAGGGGTTTTCAGTCCTTTTTCTGTTCCATCATTTTTAATATGTGCCACACATTCTTAGTAATACACCAATTAATACAGGAATTACCAAATGTAATGATATGTTAATGTTACATAATAAAATTCCTGGAAGCATGCCTACAACATGGTTAATTGAGAAACACGCAATCTATATTGCCAACAACATGAACCAATTCAAAATAAGGCAGATAAATAAACTAGAGTCAGATTGTGGTGTGCATTGACATCTAGATAAATTACTTTCCATTTATTTTATTGAAAAGTTGACAAGATACATGATTTTGAATATGTTTGAGAAAAGTAAATTTTGAGAAACAATAATTGACTAGGGTATTTGGAATTATTGAAGGAAGAGAAAGGAAACACTAGGTTAGAATAACTGTGAAGCTTCTATAACCCATTCAGTCAGGAAGAGATTAATATCCACTGTAGGTGGGTGAGAACAGCAATGGAAAATAAAGTGTAGTTCTAGTCTATCAATGACTTAGGAACAAAACAGGTATACAGAAGAGTTAATTAAAGTGCTTATTGTACCATTCATAAATGGTACTATAAAACATGGGAAGATGACAAATAAATTTACTTTATGGACAGTGGATCTATATCTGAAAAAGGAGATATGGAATAAATTCGAGGAGCAAAATTTGGGGGATAGAAAGATAAATGAGGGTTTGAATGGGCCAGAAAAATAAAAGATACATATAAATGTATAAAATTTTAATAAAAGATAGCATAATGGAATGGTGCAGTAATGTTTCCTGAAAGTGATTATCAGTAATAATGACAGGACAGTGATGTGTTTGTTGTGCAGCTGATGAGTGAGGTGGGGGTAGAAAGAAAACACATGAAATGGTGTAGTGATTTATCTTTATCAACACCTAGGAGAACAGCACATTACAAATAGCTAGCTCATATTGCAAGCAATTTAAACAATTCCCTAAGTATAATAGTAGCAAGATTAGTTTGTTTGAAACCTAAATTCAGATCAAATATGTAGACAATCTATCATAATTATTTATGTCACCATCATCTTTTATGTTGACATATGCTGAAAACCTGTTCCCTAAAGTGATCACTCTAAACACAGTACTTCAGAGTCAGTACCTGCATTAAGTATTATGTAATATATTTTTTCAAAAATGGCTTTTGAATTGTGGAGCAAGATAATTAGCTAGTAGTTTGGCCTCTTGGATTTAAAATTTTCAATGAAGCTTATGTAATTTAACCACTTAGCCTCTGAGCTTGTCTTACCTCATTTGTAAAATTAAAATAATAACCCTGCCCTAAAAGCATGTTGAAAATTAAAGACTTAATCAAAATTAATGTTATTCATTTTAATACGTTGAATTAATGCAGTGTGACCAGTTTAAAAAAAGGGACTGCAAATAACATTATATTGATTTTACCAAATTAAATTTGGCTAGCAAAATAACATAATTTACTATGTAAAATTATCTTTTCAAACCGACAGGATAGAATGTACATTATAAGAGTCTCTTGGTCTAAATCTGACATAAATATGAAATACATTATATTCCTAAATTATATCTGTGTATATATAGCATATGTTATCAATGCATATGTCTGATGAATTTAAATAGAGTGAATTAATTCACAGATATATCAGAATATATATTAAATATGAATATAAGAAAGCCTGATAAATCAGAGGAAATCAATTAAAAGTATTTTAATGTCATTAATAAGAGTTATGAATTAGGTATAATTGTATTTGGGCACCAAATTAAAAAAAATGTATATTGTTTGGCAAAAAATTTAATCTCTGATAAATTTCCTCAAAAGGAAAATTAAAAGGTGAGTATTTGCTTTGTGGAGAAGGGAATGACAGTATATGAAAGCTTCGAAGACTGAAATATAGTAGGCAATCAATAAACATAAGGGGTTTTAGGGGCATCTGGGTGGTGCAGTGGGTTGAGCCTCTGCCTTCGGCTCGGGTCATGATCTCGGGGTCCTGGCATTGAGCCCCACATTGGGCTCTCTGCTCGGCAGGGAGCCTGCTTCCTCCTCTCTCTCTGCCTGCCTCGCTGCCTAATTGTGATCTCTGTCTGTCAAATAAATAAATAAAATCTCAAAAAAAATAGGGTTTTTTTTTTGCCTCATGTTAACTTAAGGGAAAATGAAGATGGAAAGTATTTAAACATTATAATGGATTTCACCAAGGTGAATTACTTTATATTTTCTTTCACCAGTAAGTATTAACAAATCTTTAAGAAAGATGATTATTCATTGTTAGAGGAAGATGTTTAGAGCAACAATTATCAGTGCTTTCGAACTTTATAAAATCATATAGGGAATGAAGATCTGGACTTTCTCAGCCTGTACCGTACCTCTCCTTTTGTGCCTTCCTTTTATCATCTAAGACCAATCCTGCCTACCTAACCTACCTAACCGCTGCTTCACTGCCATTGTGAAATATTCTGGCTTGTCAATACTTGAGTATTGATTGCATGCCCAGTCTCCTGAATTGGGACAAATATTGTGGCTTAAACAAAAACTAAAGACTCTTCACTATCCAAATGATAAGTTTCACAGATGTCTCCCCAAGCAAAGGTTTGTTATTGGTGGTTTGTTGCTTTTTTTTTCTTTTCCTTACATAGTTTATTCTGTACACAGATTTTCTGTGGTGAGCAGGTTTATGTCTCTTGACAGTATTTGAATTCTCATTGCCTGTTAGTTGGCAGGTTGGAGCAATTAGGTGCTTTAAAAATTATCATAAATTCTCCTGAACAGAGAATTAAAAATTCTAAAAAAAATCATCTTTCTTCTTATATCTTCACTGTATTAAAAATGAAATCTAAAGAAATTATTCTTTAGCACTCTGGTGCCTTAAATGCACCTATTTGGCAGGGATACTTATTGTATATTTAAATGATGCTTTTTTCCACACACTAATTTTAATCTACATTAACTTGAAAAAATTTAAATTAGAAGGTCAACTCTAATTTATTGATCACTAAATGGATTTGACAATTTTGATTATGACATTTAACCTGCAAATGGATAACAGGATCAGGGACTAAAACGATAAATAGTTCACTCTGAACAAATTATAAATGTTTTCACAACAATGGTTAGTGTGCTATATTTTGTCTCTTCTGTCAAATTTGAAAGCCTATTTCATTACAGCTGACCCAGCTTCATTATGGAATAAAATGTAGCATTTTTTGGTAAAAAAAAAAAAAAATATATATATATATATATATAAATATACACATACATATATTACATATATATGTAATTCTTTTTTAAAATAAAAAATGTTTTCATAGTAGAACCTGTCAAAAATATTATGTTACTTTATATGTGTAAACTGCTATAAATTTATCTTCTAATTTCCAGTGTGGGTAGCAAGAGATTTTTCATCATGTTAATTTACAAGGATTGCCTTTTATAATATGCAATCTCTAATACCTGAATTTTATTTCTTTTTAAGATTTTATTTATTTATTTGACAGACAAGCAGAGATCACAAGTAGGCAGAGAGGCAGGCAGAGAGAAAGGAAGGGAAGCAGGCTCCTGCCAAGCAGGGAGCCCAATGCGGGGCTTGATCCCAGGAAATTGGGATCATGACCTGAGCCGAAGGCAGAAGCTTTAACCCACTGAGCCACCCAGATGCCCCTAATACATGAATTTTAATTTAAAATTTTTTTCTCTAAAATATCAGCAGTCCGGTGTGTTGTTTGGCATTTTCCAAATTTATAGATTTATAGGTAACGTTTTAAATAATATTTCTTTAATGGACCTTTTTGGAGGATTTCTGGTCCAAGATGGAGACATAGGACCTTCCTGAATTCACCTTCTACCACAGACACTTCAAATCTATAGCTGCCCAAAGAAAAATTACCCCCAAAGGAAATCCAGAAACTAGCTGAATTATTCCAATATTGATGGAGCTAACAAGAAAATATTGACATTATTCATATCAAAATGGAGACTGATTGTGATCCTATCCAATAACGATCCTATTTATAGTCTCATCAAAAGAAGGAAATATTTAGGAGTAAATGTAACCGAGGAGGTAAAAGATCTGTTTACTGAAAACTGTAAGACATTGATGAAGGAAACTGAAGAAGACACAAGTAAACGGTAAAATATTCTGTGCTCAGGGATTGGAAGAAAGGATATTTTTTAAAGGATTTATTGGAGAGAGAAGGAGTGAGCGAGCACAAGCAGGAGGGGTAGAGGGAGAAAGAATATCTAGCAGACTCCACATTGAGCACAAAGCCTGACATGGGATTCAATTTCAGGATTCTGAGATCACGATCTGAGTAGAAACCCAAGAGCTGGATACTTAACTGAGTGAGCCACCGAGGCCCCCTGGAATAATGAATATTGTTAAAAGGGCTATCCTATCCAAAGCGATCTACAGATTCAATGCAATTCCAATCAAAATTCCAGTGGTATTGAATAGTATGATACTATCATAAAAACAGACACATAGATCAGTGGAACACAGTAGAGGCCTTTGACTAAATCCATACATATATGGTCACTTAATTCACAACAAAGAATATAGGCATACACAATAAGAAAAGGAGAGTTTCTTCAATAAATGAACCTGGGAAAATTTGAGAGCCATATGCAGAAGTATGATACTGGATCCCTATCCTACACCTTGGGAAAAAAAAAAAAATTAAAATGGATTAAAGACTAAATTTAAGATCTAAAACTATAAAGATACTAGAAGAAAACCAAGGGTAAGCTCCTTGACAGGGTCATGGAAATGATTTATTTATTTTTTTATTTTGGATTTAACACCAAAAGACAAGGCAATAAAATAAAAAAATAAGTACGACTACATCAAACTAAAACTCTTCTTCACAGCAAAGAAAACCATCAACAAAATGAAAATTCCACCAATAGAATGGGAAAAAAATATTTGCTATATTCATATATTTGTTAAAGAGTTAATATCCAAAATATATAAACAGCTCCTATAACTCACCAGCCAAAAAACAATCCTAATAAACATGGGCAGAGGAACTTAATACAGACATTTTTCCAAAGAAAATATACAAATTGCCATCAGATATATTAAAGGGTGTTCAACATCATTAATTATCAGGGATATACAAATCAAAATCACAAGAAGATACCTTCTCATACTTGTTAGCATGGGCGTAATCAAAATATGAGAGATGGCTAGAATTGGCGAGGATGTGGAGAAAATGAACCCTGTTCATTGTTAGAATGTAAATTGGTGTTCATTGTTAGTAAGAATGTAAATTGGTGCAGTCACTATGGAAAACAACATGGCAGTTTCTGAAAAAATTAAACATAGAACTGTTATATCCAGCAATCCTACTTCTGAGTATATAACCAAAGAAAATGGAAACAGAGTATCAAAAAGATATAATGCCTTCCTATGTTCGTCACAACATATTCACAATAGATAAGGTATGGAAACAAACTAAATGTCCAACATTGGGTGAATGGAATAAAGAATATATAGCCACATCCAATGGGATATTATTCAGCCATGAAAGAACAAAATCCTTAAGTTGTCTATAGCATGGATGGAATTTGAAGACATTGTGCTAAGTAAAATAAACCAATTAGTGAAAGACAAATATTGCATGATAATCATTTATACATGGAATCATTATATGCTGTGTGATGTGACGGATATGCTAATTACCTAGATGGGAGGAATCCTTTTACAAGGTATATGTTCATCAATATAATCATAATGTACACTTTGAATGTCTTATGATTTTGTCAATCATACTTCAATAAAAAGCTTTAAAAAATAGATTCTGTAGTAGCTCAAGAAAACTAAAACCCAAATATGTTACATGTGTTAGCAGGCATGTGTCCAGTGAAAATATTTTTAAATAATAAAATATATTGTTTCTTACAGAAAATATTCCAAAACAAAACAAAAAACTTCATATGAATACACTGATTATTAAAGGATTAATACTAATATTTGAAAATCATAATGTTTATATATATCATACCTGTGGTTATGAGTGGAAGTCTTTTTTTTAAGTAAGGATTTATTTTATTTTTTATTTTTTAAAAGATTTTATTTATTTGACAGAGAGAGATAGCGAGAGCAGGAACACAAGCAGGGGGAGTGGGAGAGGAAAAAGCAGGCTTCCCACAAAGCGGGGAGCCAGATACGGGCCTTGATCCCAGGACCCTGAGCCGAAGGCAGACACTTAACGACTAAGCCATCCAGGTGCCCCTATTGAGTGGAAATCTTTATGAAATAAAACACATATGCCAATTAATGAATTTTAACTCCATTATTAATAACTAAGAAGATATAAAGTTTTTAATATCCATACCCATATATAGTAAGCCTCCCTACTAATTATGTCAAATAACTCTAATTTATAAATTGCTCTCAAAGTAATAAAATCTCTCAGGTACTCCCATATTTGGAGCACACATATTTACAATTGTTACATATTCTTGTTGGATTGTTTTCTTTATGATAATGTAGTGTTCTTCTTTGTCTCTTGAGATCTTTGTTTTAAAGTCTGTTTTGCCCAATATAAGTATTCCTACTCTGGCTTTTTTTTTTTTTCCACGATCATTTGCATGACAAATGTTTTTCCGTCCCTTCACTTTCAGTCTGTACATGTCTTTACATCTGATGTGAGTATTTTATAGGCTGCATGTAGCTGAGTCTTGATTTTTTATCCATTCTGTTACCCTATGTCTTTTGATTGGTGTGTTTAGTCCATTTACATTCAAAGTAATTATTGATATTACCATTTTGCTACATATTTTATAGTTGTAGTTCTTTTCTGTTCCTTTATTCTCTTGCTCTTTTCTCTGATGGTTTAGGGCTTTCTTGAGTGATATACTTAGATTTTTTTTCTTTATTTTTTGTATCTATTACTGGTATTTGATTTATGGTTACCATTTGGTTTATATATAATATCTTACACATATAGCAATCCATATTAACTTGATGATCACTTAAGTTTGAACCCATTCTAAAAGCACTAAATTTTTACTTACCTCTCTCCCACACTTTAGGTATACAGTGTCCCATTTTACACCCTTTTATTTTGTGAAACCCTTGACTGATTTTTATAGATATACTTAATTTTACTGCTTTTGTGCTTCTTACTTTTCTTACTCTTGCTTTTGGTCTTTCCTTTCCACTCAAAAGAATCCACTTAACATTTCTTGTAAGTCTGGTGTAGTGGTGATGAATTCCTTTATCTTGTGTTTGTCTGGGAAACTATCTCTCCTTCTATTCTTTTGTTTTGTTTTGTTTTTTTAAACTTTTTATTTATTTATTTATTTTTAATTAATTTATTTTCAGCGTAACAATATTCATTGTTTTTGCACCACACCCAGTGCTCCATGCAATATGTGCCCTCCCTATTACCCACCACCTGTTCCCCAACCTCCCACTCCCCGCCCCTTCAAAACCCTCAGGTTGTTTTTCAGAGTCCATAGTCTCTCACGGTTCATCTCCCCTTCCAATTTCCCTCAACTCCCTTCTCCTCTCCATCTCCCCATGTCCTCCATGTTCCTTGTTCCACAAATAAGTGAAACCGTATGATACTTAACTCTCTGCTTGACTTATTTCGCTCAGCATAATCTCTTCCAGTCCTGTCCATGTTGCTACAAAAGTTGGGAATGATAGCCTTGCTCACTAGAGTATTCTGGTTCAGTTGCTTCACACTTTATACAAGAAATATATTTTTAAAGTTTTACATATGTTTCAGTACTTGTATCTCTACTTGATCTATTTTTTGATAGCTATCTTCCTGAGTTTAAAATACCTAGTCTCATGCTTTTCTTAAATCTAACAGTTTAGATTAATAATCAAACAAGCAAAACTTTTTTTATAAGGTAGGACAGTGTCTTTACTATGAAATAGCAAGTGCCATAAAAAATTCACAGTGAATCTCTAGGGGCCATGCATGATTTCACAATCATCTAGGGTACTATATAGTAAGATCTACACTTAGTATGTAATCTTTCAGTATGGATTCAATAATTCTATGAGTCTCTAATAGAAGAAAAACTAACATGAAATAAAAGTCTACATCTCACGTTCTTGGGGCCATTTTTTTTTTTTTTTAAGATTTTATTTATTTGACAGATAGAGATTACAAGTAGGCAAGTAGGCAGAAAGGCAGGCAGAGAGAGAGAGAGGAGGAAGCAGGCTCCCAGCCAAGCAGAGAGCCCGATGCGGGGCTCGATCCCAGGACCCTGGGATCATGACCTGAGCCGAAGGCAGAGGCTTTAACCCGCTGAGCCACCCAGGCGCCCCGGGTAATTTTTTAGAAGATTTTTTATTTATTTATCTGACAGCAGAGATCACAAGTAGGCAGAGAGGTAGGCAGAGACAGAGAGAGGGAGGAGGAGGCTCCCCGCCAAGCAGAGAGCCTGATGTGGGGCTCGATCCTGAGACCTGAGGATCATGACCTGAGCCGAAGGCAGAGGCTCAACCCACTGAGCCACCCAAGTGGCCTGGGGTCATTTTTTCATAAATTGTGCTGAGAGTTTTATTAGCAATATTGGTGATCTCAACAATGGGGTAACAAATGGCCATACATTTTTTTCACTAGCATATTATGTTGATGCAGCCAGTGATGGTGCATCCCCAAAAATGGAACACACACAAGCAGGAGCATGCAGATCAATTGAATTTGCTCAAATGACATTTATGTTTGTGTAATGAGGGAGGATAATCTAAATAAATGACCTTTCTATGGCATTTTAATAATCCAGGAGGGGAATGATACAAATGCACCAAAGGGAAAAAGAAAATCCCTTTTATTATTTCAAAATTAAAAGATTTATAGAAATTATGGAAGCTTAAAAGTAGAAGATGGCTTTAAAAAAATTCTGTCTCCAGAGTTAAAATGATAAATGTGATACTGATGCTGCATATCCTATTTAAATTAGTTACAGTAACTTTACAATCCTGTTAGAATCTATAGCTCTATACTGCATATTTTGTTTCAAATTTAGATTTTGGCATTGTTAAATTAACTCAAGTGAAAATTTCCAAAAGAAACTTACTTTTACCTATTATATATTCCTACCGTTCATATGACATTGTTTTTATTTGGTGGTATAATAAAATTATCATCTTAATTGTCCTTTTAAAACAGATGAACACTTTGAACACACTAAAGTTGATATCTTCATCTGGTATGTATCTCCTAGTGATCTGGATGGAAATTCATTAAAACTGAATAATCTTTTGAGATTTAATGTATTTCATTTAAATTATAAGGGTAATGTATATGATACAAAAAATCAATATGGGAAGTTATAAAATATGTAGTTGAAATCTCTATTCTCCTAGAAACTTTGGATCAACTCAAATAAGGGCATGCTTTTAATCTTTTTTATAATTATACAAATAGAAATGATCTAAGTATATTTTTAATGCATTTTACTTTTTACACTTAATAATGCATATATCACACATAACTGTATATTTTGGACATTTATCAGGTTTTAAAATTTAACTTCTTCTCTTTAAACTAGTATGTTTTTACATTTTTCTTTGATTCTATTGTTATGTTTTATTCTATTGATTTAAGTCATTCTAGATATGTTTTAGCTCTACCAACTACATTGCAGAAAACATCTTTCAAAGTACATATTTGTGGACATGGGCATATACATTATTAAACTAAATTATTGCCAGTGGGTTAGATGAGCCACGGTTTTGAGTACTGTTGTTAAATTGCCCTTTGAAAATAATCTTTTTTTCTACTGCCATTAACAATATAGGAGGTATTCTCTTGCCTTTTCTCCAAACCTAAATCTTTAAATCTAATTAGATTGCCTCAATTTAAAGTGTCCTAGTTTCTGGTGTCATTACAAATCGCCATACTCAGATCTCACATAACTCTATAAATATCAACTCAGCTTGATATTGCAGAAAGGAACTCCCAAGTAATAATTGACTTGTTAACCATTCACTATTTCTGGAATCTGGGGCTACAAAAAGTGGTTATAGCGGAGGGAATTACAGCCTAGGAAATATGGATAAAGAGGTCAATGTGAGTTTAAAGACAGTCATCAGTTGAATGTTTTTTAAATAATATTTAACTAAAAATATGCTCATAGAAGAAATTAGAATAATAATTAAGAAAGTAACAGGACATGGTTTAGCATGTACCAAAATTTAGAGGATATGAAATATTTCTATTTTCTTGTTTGTTTCAGTTTCATTTTTTTTCTAATTAAAATTAAATTAAATTTTTTCCAGTTTTCCAAGATTCATTGTTTATGCACCATACCCAGTGCTCCATGCAATACGTGCCCTCCCTCCTTAATACCCACCACCAGGGTCACCCAACCCCCCACCTCCTTCCCCTCCAAAACCCTCAGTTTGTTTCTCAGAGTATACACAGTTCTTCAAATCTGTTGCCAAAAGTTTATTCTCCTTCTTCATTAGGCTACTCTTTTTTATCTTTCTGCATAGTCTTTCTCAAATAAAATATAAGTTAGATAAATTATGGTGGTATTGGCATTGATGTCCAATAAAATGTTTTGATAAGATTTGGTTGCACTTAGCCTCCATTTTGGGACCATCTTGTAAGACAGCCTGACTGAATTCTGTATCATGCAGAGAAGAGAGCTCCAGTCAGTAACCAGAGGAGACATTCTCAATGACTTTCCCATATACCCTTGGTCCTAACTGCATCCATGAACACCAACCAAGAAAATATCCAGTTTCAAACACTTGAAACACAGCATCTGGTGATTTATCTATTCCTTCCATTGTACTTTCAAACATTTTTTTTTTAAAGATTTTATTTTTATTTATTTGATAGACAGAAATCACATGTAGACAGAGGCAGGCGGAGAGAGAGAGAGAGGAGGAAGCAGGCTCCCTGCTGAGCAGAGAGCTGGATGCAGGGCTCAATCCCAGGACCCTGGGATCATGACCTGAGCCGAAGGCAGAGGCTTTAACCCACTGAGCCACCCAGGTGCCCCTCCATTGTACTTTCAAAGGGCAGTTTATATCCTCCAGGAGTGGGTTTCAACCAATGACTGATAGTAGTTGGCAAGTAAATATTCCATTTCTCTCTGGTAAGATAACTAAATGTTCATGCTTCCTCTCAAAGTTTCTTGGTAGGTTTGGGCCTCCTCAACCATATGCCCTTTATTGGCTTCCTTTCCTTCCCTCACTTTTGGACTCCAAAAAACTTGAAGTCATATTTTTCCTCAATGTTTATTTCTGGGGGTAACTCAATTGAAGAGAGCAAATATCCAGGTACTTCCATATATTATAGTCATACTAAAGCCACAAGGAAGGCTAACTCAGCTTTATAGTGGCTGCTTTAAGCTTTTATCTAGAACAAACTAGAATCTTTTATATAGATTGAACTGCATTTTAACCTAAGCTTAAAAAGAGTTTTAGTTATAATATATCTAATATATATTATAACTATATATATAATGTAGTTATAACTATATAATAACTAATATAACTATATAATATATATATAGTTATATATATTCTATATTAGAATATATATTCTCTCTCTATATATATAATATAGTTATAACTATATAATAACTAATATATATAACTATATATAGTTATATATATTCTATATTAGAGTTATAGTAATATATATATAGTTATATATATTCTATATTAGAGTTATAGTAATATTAGTAATATAGTAATATTAGTATGTTATTGTTATGTTATTATGTTAATATGTTAATATTATGTTATTAGTATGTTATATATAATATATATTATAACTATATATATAATATGTATAATATATAATATAGTTATAACTATATAATAACTAATATATATATAACTATATATTCTATATTAGAGTTATAGTAATATTAGTAATATAGTAATATTAGTATGTTAGTATATATACTATATAGTATATATATGTACACAATATATACTAGTATATTAGTAATAACTATATACAGATATAATAGATGTTTTATATATATATGCACATATGTGTGCATATATGTGCATTTAAAACAGTGCAGTCTAAAATGAACAGGTTAATATGATTATAGGGGGTGAAGGAAGAAACCTCTGTTGGGGTTATGTTAAATTAAAATACAGGTAGCCTTATTTAAAAGTCTACACCTCAACTTTATTAGGCAATAAAATTAGTAGCCTGCCTTGCTGGATAGTTACATCTGTATCACCTATAATGTAACATGTACTAGAGGAAGTAATTAAGTTTGATAGGAATCTTCTTCATTTAGCAACTGCCCTCAATCCTTTGCTACAGAGAAAAATCATTAAATTTAATTGAAGCTATAGCTTCTAGAAAGATTTGTGGTACATCTGTTTGTATTTAAAGAAGTAATAGAAGCAGAGTATTTGAAGTCGATATTAACAGAGGTAAACTATTGTTAAAAAATCAAAACGCTTTATATTAGGCCTAGAATTTTGAAATTCCTAGATAATTATCCACATTCTAAAATAATCTTAAAATTCATGGTCAATTATAGTACAAAAGTTCTAGATAACCTTTTGTTGAAACTTCTTTACCTCTCTCAAGACAAGTAAATCTTTACAAAATAAAACACTAAGTAAAGATATTTTCAGTCAAGTACTTAAGCATCATTTCTTTATAATTCAAAATGCCATTATAGTCCATGGTATAATTAATATGCATTTCAATAAGCATAAAAACTAACAGAATATATTAATTTTTTGTTTAATGGTTACGTTAAATATTTGTTTAAACTCTTTTTTTATTTTACTATCTTAAATCTACCTTAAATATCCACAATGGGGATTTAGTAAGTAGGATTTTCCATACCTCAATTGACGATCATACCCTAATCATATCTACAAACTTTTAACATTGTAATAGTAAACTATAAATGTTAACTATTAACATTTCTTGAAAATAACATTTTCTGAACAGCTTAGATTAGAAATTAGAAATGAACATTAGAAAATGTTCATCTAATTTTACTCAAAGGGTTTATACTGAATTTATGCCAAATGTAAAGTGGTTTAAGTTGTTTAGAATGACTGTTCTGCTTATTTCAGTGGACTTTATATCAAGTAATCGTGTTTAACAGTGAATGAAATTACTATTTTTGAAAAAATTGAAGTGATACACTAATACAGCAATGTTTGAATATATGTAGACATCAAGGAGGACAAAATATTTTACAATCTTTATTTTAATTAAGTATATCTTACCTAAAAGTGTCAGAATCAGTGGGCAATTTTCCTAAATGCACCCCTTTTACACACTCCTATGATTCGAGGTTTGTGTGGGCATACACCTGTATGTATTTCAACTTCATACTAGAACAGAAGGAACCAATTGGCATTCTTAGGTGCCTGCAGAATCTAAGGAGAGGAATGGGCCTCAGGAAGACTGAAGCAAACCTCAAACTGTCATTAGCCTCTTCATTCATTCATTTTTTGTTCATTGATTCAACACATTTTTATTGTGGCTCTTTTCTGTTCCAGGGATTATGGTGAGACATTAGACATATAATGGTAAGTAAATTGGTCTGATGTTTTCTTCCTGTTTCTGTGTTTGCCTGATTTCCATTCTCTCCTCTTCCTTATCTCTTTCTACTCTTCATTTCCTCCTCCCCACCCCACCCCGTTTGCTTCTTTAATTCTAGTCTCCTTTTATCCTCTGAAGTAAAAAAATATGATAACTGACAGGGCTGAAGAAGCTACAGATTTGGCCACTGAGAGAGAATTTTTGTGAATTGCCATCCAGATAAGGTAAGAAAGTGTTTAAGGAAGAGAAGGTATAATCCAGCATGGATTGGAGTTTATGTCTAGGCAATCAGTTATAGCTGGTGGGTGATGTCAAGAATTGAGGGTTAGGGCTCCTGGGTGGCTCAGTGGATTGAGCCTCTGCCTTCGGCTCAGGTCATGATCCCAGTGTTCTGGGATCGAGCCCCGCATCAGGCTCTCTGCTTGGCAGGGAGCCTGCTTCCTCCTCTCTGCCTGCCTCTCTCCCTACTTGTGATCTCTGTCTGTCAAATAAATAAATAAAATCTTTAAAAAAATAAAAAAGAATTGAGGGCTACTGAATTTTGCATTGTAATAAATGACTGCTTTTGTATAAATATTTAGATGGTCAAAGTACTTGGTATAATAATGTGATTTGAGAATATTCAGTCCAACTCCAGATCAGGACTACTGTGTGACTAGTAGGAGTGTAGAGAAAAAAGAAATTTAATACAATAAATGTTTTTTCCAACTTATTCATTGTTCAGTAAGCACAGAACATACCACAGAAAATTATGGAAGGGATAGATTTATGCATCTTAAAATTTACATATTCACTCCTCTAACATGTCCAGTGGTCTCCTGTGTGTATTGTGGCAGCATAGGTTCTTCACGATGGCTACTACACAAAGGTGTGCTACTTACTAATATAATGATTATGCTGTCAACTAAGGAAACATACCTTCCTTTTTTTTAATCCCTCTAATAGGTAAAGTGTGGAAGAGTCTTGTAGCACATTCCTAATTAGAATATAGAAAAGGCTAAGATTTGAATAAAAGTAGTTATCCCTCTATGAGTAATGAGTGCTTCAGTAATGTTAATCTAGAAAGTTAGAATTACTAGTAAAATTTTAGAGTATTTTCACTTATTGTCAGGAGTCAAATATCAAGATGGTGAAATAGACTTAATCAACAATATTAAGTTTCTTATAATATTTCTGTTTGGGAATGTGTCTAAAGTTCTGATTTACACATTATTTCAAAAAAAAAATTTGCATTCAATACCTCCTAGCTTAAATTTGTTGCAAATTAGTGCATGTTAACCAGAAAACACACACACACACACATACAAACACGTTAAACGGACTATTTTGTAGAAAGAAATGGCAAGACAGTAATTTTATAGGACAGAGCAATTCCACAGGGTAACAATCACACTTGAGGGGAAAAAATGTGATTTTGTGATTCATGGATAGAAATATCTCCCTTTGAAATTCATCCTAAGTCTCACATAAAAAAAACAGATTCCTAGGTTGCCTAAGAGCTTAGGGAATATTAATTCATTGTGAAGGGAATGGTAGCCCTACTTACCAAATCAGCATCTGTAACTGTGGTATTTTCTTAGCGAAATATATTTAATAATTGGTCATGCCACACTTGGCTCCCTCCTTAAGACTGACTGCATTATATTACACCAATTTGGATGCACCGTATTGCCTCTGCTCTGAGAATCTCACAAGAAGTATAGAACCAGAAAGTCATGCTAACCTTGGGGAAGGGCATTCCCAGGGCTTGATGGTAACAACCTTTATCCGTATTGCAAATTATTACCTCTATCTGGACAGCCATCAATTCCTAGAAAATACACTTTGATCCTTGCTTGTTACAATTCAGGAAGTAAAAAGTTACAAAAAAGACCCATTAGATTGAGTGTTGCCTTTCTGAGCAATGGTAAAATTGAAACTTATTCTTGAGTATCACCAATAAAATTCTGAAAACTACCACACATATTAACCCATGTTACTACTTATTGGGGTTGCATTAGATAAATTTCACATTCATTTATGCTTACTAAATATTGAGAATTTATATCATATATGTTTGTCCATATTGTATGAAAAATGTAATCTTCATATCACAAAATCTGATTTTCTTCTAATTTTCAGTGCTATTTTATTTATAGGACAAGAGTTTCAAAAGGTGTGTGTGTGTGTGAAAAGCATCAGTTTGGGTCACCACTGCAGAATCTGATCAGCCAGGTTAAAGATGAGGTAAGTTCAAGCTTCTGAATATTCCCTGTAATATTCCCTGTAAATATTAATTCACAGACAGTTGTTAGAACCATACAGCTTTAAATTTCTATTTAAACCTAACTAGGGTTTTATTTTATGTGACAAAGCATTTTATAACTCTTCATGATTATTAGAGATTTTTTCTGTCAGTTTATACAGTCTGTACCTCACTAAAATTTAGGAGAGCTTGAAATTTCACAGCATATTATAAATTTATTCAAATTATTTTCCATTGAACGATAGTCACAGGTGGTATTAGACATAGGATTAAACATTTGATACTACAGTGGCATTATAAATAGTTGAGTTCCCACACAACTTCTTAAAAATCATGTAATACTGTGCTTTTAAAAACATTCTAAAATAAAAAATAGGTGAAGTGAGAATGATTAAAATTAACAACACAGAAAACAGTAGGTGTTGGTGAGGATGCAGAGAAAGCGGAATACTCTTACACTGTTGGTGGGAATACAGACTGGTGTAGCTACTCTGGAAAATAATACAGAGGTTCCTCAAAAAGCTGAAAATAGAACTACCTTAAGATCCAGCAATTGCACTACTAGGTATTTATCCAAAGGTTATAAAAATATAAAAAATATAAAAATATAAAAAATTTAAATATAAAAATATTGATTCAAAGGTATACATACACCCTGAAACTTGTAGCAGCATTATTAACAATACACACACACACACACACACACACACACACACTCACACACTCACATTCTCAGTGGAACATTAGCCATAAAAATGAAATCATTTGCAATGATGTGGATAGAGCTAGAGAGTAGTATTATGCTAAGTGAAATAAGTCAGACAAAGAAAAATATGATTTCACTCATGTGGAATTTAAGAAACAAAACAGATGAACATATGAAAAAAAAGAGAGAGGCAAACCAAGAAGCAGACTCAACTATAGAGAACAAACTGAGGATTGCTGGAGGGTAGGTTGTCAGGGTGGGTAGGCTGAATGGATGATGGGTATTAAGGAAAGGCACTTATTACGGTGAGCACTGGGTACTGTATGTGATGAATTACTAAATTCTATTCCTGAAACTAATATTATACTGTATGTTAACCAACTGAAATTTAAATAAAAACTCCAAGAAAAAAAATAGGTGAAATATCCCCAAATTATTATAAAAATAGTAGAAATATATATGGAAACTCCACAAAAGTATACAGGCTATTCTAAATAAAATGTAAAAATTGAGTAAAGTAACTAATGATAGTAAACATTGACAATTTGCATTTATCCCTTGATTTTAATAGTTATCTGGTAGTATAAAATTTATTGACACAGTTTTTCTCATTAAAAAAAGGCTAAAGAAAATAAAGCAAATAGTCATATCTATGAGTGCTAAAAAGGCATCTGTCAATCTTTAACAAGTTTCCTACTTAAAAAGATGAGAAAATATTAGAGGGAAATAATTTATAAAACCTACTTAGAAAATTAAAACAAATTCATTTCAAAGGGAAAAAAACCACCAAATTTATTTTAATAAACTTAAGTAACAGAGTAATTCTTAATATTAAAATTATTATTTATGATTAACTAAAACATACAGTTTCATATAATGAAGTAATGCACATGGAGAGAAGTATGATTTCATTTTACCATAATAACCTTTTTATTTACTAGAAAACTCTACTAAAATATTGTAAAAATCATTTAAAAGTGTAAATCAACATTTGAGATAAATTTGTAAAATTTTTAACTGTATTGGAGTATGTTCTGTATTGAGTTAAATGTGTAAGGATCAATAGGTAATGTTTCTCCATAGCAATAAACACATTGATATAAAAGGAGTGTAACGCTCTCTCAGCATATTAATAAAAATTAAGAAATGCCCAGATATGGGTGTGATGCCAAAACAATGAACACTGTTATGCTGTAAATAAACAAATAAAAAAAAAAAAAAAAGAAATGCCCAGATATAAGATGCAACAACTATTACTCTGTATTGGAGAATAGAAAACAATATGTGAAAATAAAAGGAAAAATGCAATATCCTTGGTTAGGATGATTTAATTTCATAGACCATCAGTTCTCTGCATATCAGTATTTTTTTTAAATATTTTATTTATTTGACAGACAGAAATCACAAGCAGGCAGAGAGGCAGGCAGAGAGAGAGGAGGAAGCAGGCTCCCCGCGGGGCAGAGAGCCGGATGTGGGGCTCGATCCCAGGACTCTGGGATCATGACCTGAGCCGAAGGCAGAGTATTTAACCCACTGAGCCACCCAGGCGCCCCTGCATATCAGTATTTAAATATAAGTAATTACAACCCATATCACAAGATTTTATTTTTTAATTCTGTACAATAATTTTGAAGTTCATCAGAATAATAAAAGGTTTTAAAAAGTCAAGGAAATTAAAAACAAGATGAGGGAGTGAAGAGACCATCTATGTAATGCAACAGATATGGTATTGGCATAACAGTAGATTATTTAGCTAAACCGGAAATCGATCCAAGTATATGTGTGAGATGATAATATATGAAACCAACTGTGAAAAAGACCTTAGTTGAGAGATAGATACACGTAATTGTGTGACAGTTTATTGTATGTTTGGAAATTAGTGTATGCCATTTATAATCAAAACAGCAGTGACAGAGTTGGAAAAATATGTTTGTAATGAACACACCAAGTAGCTTTTACAAATGTACAAGAAGTAAATGAATAAAATGTATCTTATTTGATATTTTATGCACTTATGCATAAAAAAGAAGATAGGAAAAACTTAAAGACATACTTTAACAACAGTTGTTTTAAGAAAATATATGTATATATTTCATATATAAAAATGCATGCTGTGTTACTTTGATAATTGGTAAAATAATATACTTTACAATATTGCACAATAGCACAACAAGCATTACAATAATACTCCACTATTTTAGATGTTTCTTTTACAGTGTTTTCTCTTATGTTATATTTATCCTGGGAGTTTCCATGTCATATGCTCTCATTCACTTTACTTACCACAGTTCATACTATATTAAACATCCTATTAAACATCCTATATTAAACATCCTATATTAAATGCAACAGTGGTCTCAGTGATTAATCTTCATGCTTAATGAAAGAAAGATCTTTTTTGTGTTTTGGCCAGTTTTATATTTCCTTGGCAGCCTGCAGGGTCTTGTTTGCAAAAACTGCCTCTCTACACTCTCCCCATGAAAGAATGATACAACTTTTAGAGATAAAAGATTTAGGGCAGGAACTTCTTTTCTCTTCATTTCTTATTTTACTATACTTAATTCTAAAGTCCCTACACTTAAGAGAGTTTTGAGGAGGAGGAAATTTGCAGTGAATTTGTTATTTAAATAAGGTATTTCAGAGGAGATTTACTTATGGTGTCTTTGTTATATTTCGAAACTTCTTTCTGTTGAAGAGAACAAGTTTCTTTTAAATGTTAGCTTATGTTTCTAATTCAAAATATATTCACATCAGTAGATAATTAATAAAGAGTAATATATTAATGCAAATTTAATTATGATAATTTACTGTTACTGTCTTTTTCTAAAGTCACAAAAAGAAAAAAAAGTTATTTATTTCTAATGTTCAGTTAATGAATCTATTTATGTAGCTTGCCAAGATTCACTGTAGGTTTGGAGATTAAATTAGTTTTGAATTAGCAATACAAATTTGATATAGATGTTCTATGTACCCTAGTGAAAGGAACTATAAAAAGATACTTTGTAAATTTTAATACCAACAAAAATTTACAAGTTTTAGCTTAGTTATATTAATGTGTTTAAAGTCAATCAGAGAATGACTTTGTATTCATCTTTTATTATACTTTGAAAATCATCTTCAATAAGAAAAAATGGGAAAAGGTGTGTAGGTCATGGATAAAACTCAGTAATGGAAACAAGTGACTAGAATATTAATTAATGTAAGTTCATGTATCTCAATTGCGAAGGTTGACATTTTCAAATTGAGCATTCTGCCCTCTTAACATAATTATTTTATATTAATAGACATACTTGTTGTGAAAGACAATTTATATCTATTAATATAAAATGTAGGACTTACTCAGAATTTTCAAACATTCACACATTGAGATCAAAATTTAGAATTTCACTGAGAGAAACAAAAGTATATTCAAGCTATAAAATAAATTCTTACACCTTTGCTTTTACTTTTCTCACATTTTTTCTATTTATATATTGATTATTGCCTATAAAAACAGAATAAGATTGAAAATGTACACAAATCATATATATATATAAAATTACCTATTTCATAATTATACTATGTATATCAAAACTGATTCAGAGATGTTTTATGTAAATTGTGGCATTGACAGATATACTATAGAATTAAGCAACACCATTTCTGGCTAAACACCCAAAGGCAATGAAAAGAGGCTTTCAACATGATATAAGCGCTTTTATGTTTATTGCAGCATTGCTGTAATTGCCAAGATGTGGAAATGACCCAAATGCCCAACAGATGAGTGACTAAAAATGATGTGGTACATGTACACAATGGAATATTATTCAGTCATGAAAAAAGAAAATAGCCTCCCACTAAGACACCATAAATGAACCATGAGCACATTATGCTAAGCAAGATGAGTTAGAGAAATACAAATAGTGTATATCAGTTACATATAGAATTTTAAAAAGTTAAACCTTTAAAAAAAATAAAATGGTAGTTACCAGGGGATGGAGAGATCAGAGAGATAATGTTTAAGGGTACAAACTTGTAATAAGTGACAAATAATTCAGAAATCTAAAGCACAGTATGATGAACATAGATAATAATATTGTACTATTATTATTTAATATGATAACACTACATCAGTAATCATATTATAGTATATACATAAATCAAAGTAACAAACTATACACCTTAAAATTACATAGTATTACACATCAAGTTTATTGAATAAGTAATGCCAACAAATAAGAGCAACAATCAGAAATTATACAGGGATAGGCTTTACTTAAAAAGCAGATGAACATATAAAACTATAAATATGGATATTATTTTTAATTTATACTATTCATATTTGGTTATATTTTTTTTAAAATCAGTTACAAAAATATGTTATCATCCAGATAATGTTTAGGGTGCCAGTTATCCAGATTCTTGGTATATGAATACATCCTCCCCAAACCCAGCCATTTACACATACACTTAAAATTTCCCTAAAAAAAATGGGTTGTTTTAATTTCAGTAAAACAATCTTTCATTTTACTTTTGATTTTATATTAGATACAGTTTCCTTTTTGTCCTTACATGCAATAGGAGATAATCAGTGATTTTTAACTCTGTTAAAATTGTTAAATTTACAGTAGTGCTGGAGTGGATTATATATCATCCATGAGAGTCTAGTGAAATCCATCCTTCTTAAACTCTGCCAGGGTTTTACTGTATTGTGTCTTGGGTTTTACAATATATCCCCATATGATAAACATTCACAGTGACCCAAAGGGATACTTGTGCAAACCATTAAGTGCAGCACTAATTTGAAATACTTTACAGAAGAAGTGATTTTTCAGATAAAATCTGGAGAATAAGAGGCAAAAATTGATTCATATTCAATAAGGTATATTTATCTCACAGAAAAATCAGGAAGCAAATGAAATTTTATATTTGTTCAGTGGGGACATACTAAATGAATTTATTCTAAGTTCTTTATATTTTTTTAGGAACTATGCACAGTAACACTCCAAATGTTCAAGAAATAGAATAAGGATATTTATTATATCCTTATATTATATATATAAAATATATTTATTATATTAGAAACTAATTGTAACATGGAGGTTAGTACCCTGTTGGTACTAACATTCATACCATTAAAATTTGGGAAAATAAAAAGAAAAATGTACTATTAGCATATTGGCTTCATTATTCAGATGGAAATGAAAAATTGCAGCATTCCTAATAAGCATCTTTACCTTATTGTGATAAAGCCTAACTATCTAAAATTTAGGTAAAGAAAAGAGAAATGGCTACATTAAAGTTGGAAATAAAGCCAGATGATTCCTGCAGTGTTCTAAAAGTTTTATCCAATTTGATTAGAGAAGAAAAACATAACTATTAATCATGAACATGATATAATATTTAAATATTACAAGTAAGGTTTATAAAATCCAGTGAGAATAAGTGGTTATAACAAATAAGGAAGTATAATAAGCTTGCTGAATGATAAATGAATATGCATACTTAGCAATTAAAAAGAGGGAATTCTTGAAAATAATATACATTAAAAAACACGTAAATACTACTGTCACATCCACTGTAGTCCAGTCCCATCTGGACTTCTTTCTATTTTACAGTACAAACCTTTTCCTTCCCCAGAGCATTGGCTTTTATTGCTCCCTGGATTGGTTTAAGAAAAAAAAAAAAAAAAGCATTACCGTATTAAGAACACTTTGGAAAACCTTCAACTAATGTCATACTTAATGTTGAAGGCTTAAAGACTTTAAGTTTATAAAGATTTAGATTACAGTCAAAAAGGTGTTGACTCTCACTTCTTTTATTCAGTCTTGTACTGGAAGTTTTATCCATTTAAATATGGTAAGATGGGGCACCTGAGTGGCTCAGTGAGTTAAAGCCTCTGCCTTCAGCTCAGGTCATGATCTCAGGGTCCTGGGATTGAGGCCCACATCGAGCTTTCTGCTCACCGGGGAGCCTGCTTCCTCCTCTCTCTCTGCCTATCTCTCTGCTTACTTGTGATCTCTCTGTGTCAAATAAATAAATAAAATCTTTAAAAAACAAAAGTAAGATGAAGAAATAAAAAATAAAGACATTAGAAAGTAAGCATAAAAACTACTCACACAACATAATACTCACATAACAAGTAACAATACCTTTTCATTTTTATTTTTCTTTAGGTTACATGAGGAGTCTTTAAAAATGAGTTACTTGCTTGAATTTTTTTAAACCACTTTATTGAGAAATTATTGAAATACAAAAAGTTGTGCATATTTAATGAACATAAATTGAAGATTTTGGAAATAAGTATATATCCATGACACAACCACAACAATCTATACCATAAACATATCTGTTACCACCAAAAGTTTCTCACCCTCTTTATTATTACTATATCTGTGATAATGATGATGATGAGGAGGAGGGTGTATATAATAAGAACACAACATAAGATCTACCCTCTTAGCACATTTAAGGGAACTTAAATATACAAGAAAATGTTGTTAACTATAGTCTCTATGCTGTATAATAGATCTCCAGGATTTCTTCATTTTGTGTAACTGAAACTTTGTACCCTTTCACTAATATCTCCCTCACAGCCCCTGGCAACTACCATTCCACTCTCTTCTACTATGAGTTTGACTATTTTTGATTCCTCATATAATTGATATCATGTATTATTTGTTTTTCTATGTTTGGCTTATTTCACTTAGCATAACATCTAGGTTAATCTGTATTGTCACAAATGGTAGGATTCCTTTCTCTTTTAAGGCTGAATAATAATCCTTTTATGTATATATGACATTTGTGTATCCATTCATCTGTTGCTTGACACGTTATTTTCACCTCTTGATTATTGTGGATAATGTTGCACTGAATATAGGTATGCAAATACTTCTTCAGGACCCTGTTTTCAATTATTTTTATGTTTATAAAGATTTTATTTATTTTAGGGAGAGAGTATGTATGGCAGGTGGGGGGCTGGGTAGTGGGAGAGGAAGGGAATCTTAAGCAGACTTCCCATTGAGTGTGGAGCCTGATGTGGGGCTCAGTCTCAGGACCCTGAGATTATGATCTGAGCTAAAATCAAGAGTTCGGTGCCTAACCAACTCAGCCATCCAGGCACAACAAAAATCATTTGTATTTTTATGCAATAGTAATAACTGGAAAATAACATTAAATACCATTTATAGTACTATAACAGTACTTAGGATTAAATTTAATATATATGCATGAACTATATTCTAAAAACTATGGGGTATTACTGAAAAAAATTATTCTTTATCAGAATTAGATTATAAAAATAAAAATTTGCGTATCTAATAATTCTGATAAAGAATATATTTTCAAAAGGAATGCAAAAAATTTATGATTATCCATTGCATTTTATTTTTTTTTTTAAGATTTTTATTTATTTATTTGTCAGAGAGAGAGAGAGCAAGAGCGAGCACAGGCAGACGGAGTGGCAGGCAGAGACAGAGAGAGAAGCAGGCTCCCTGCCGAGCACGGAGCCTGATGTGGGACTCGATCCCAGAACGCTGGGATCATGACCTGAGCGGAAGGCAGCCGCTTAACCAACTGAGCCAGCCAGGCGTCCCTATCCATTGCATTTTAATAATAGAAATTAATTTAAATAAGTGAGATTATTAAAGACATTGAAAAGTTAGGATGCCAAAAAGACTAACTAGAACCTATATTAATATTTCATTATTTAATTTTAATTTTAATTTAATTTAATTTAATTTTTTTAAAAGATTTTATTTGTCAGAAAGAGACAGACAGGAGAATGGCAGGCAGAGGCAGAGGGAGGAGCAAGTTCCCCGCCAAACAGGGAGCCCAATGTGGGACTCTATCCCAGGATGCTGGGATTATGACCTGAGACTAATGTAGCTGCTTAACTGACTGAGCCACCCAGGCATCCCACATTTCATTATTTTAAATCATTAAAAGAACAGGTGTCAAAGTAGAATAATTTGATAGCTATCTTTCACTGAAATCATTTCATGAATCCAATAACATGACAGTAACATAGAAAAGTGTCATAACTGCCATAGGAAATGAAGCAGCTAGATATTCTGATCTTTGTAGGCCCCTAGGAGTAAAAAGCCATCAAAAGCAGATAGAAAAAGCAATGTCAACAAGATATAATATAGTCCACAGGGAATCTGAGGCAAAATAGAAAAAAAAAATGAGTAGATAATAGCAGATGTTTTCCCCGAAGGACAATTACAGAGCAATAATTAAAGATTAAGACAGTATCTGAAAAAGAGTGTAGTAATGCTAACAGGAAGGAGAAATTGAGAGAAGGATAAAACCATTTATAGCAGTTACTCTACTATTTGCTACAAGTTGATATTTAATCAAAAAAAAACAGACATACAAACCTATAGACAAAACCAAACTAAACCAAAAAAAACCTTGAGCAATCCAGCAGAGTTGCGGCTATAGAACACAACCTTGATTTATTTAGCCACTAATTTAAAATCAGAGGTATTTACACAAAGCAACTTTTTACGCTTGTCATAGCATTTAGGTATTTCTTTTTATTCAATTAATCCTGCTCAGGTTATTTATAAAACAAGAGAATCTCATTTAGTTTGTAGTATTTCTTATGCTTCTAACCTGCATTGCTCCTAGAAATGGTCTCTGATATTTGATATCTTTTATTATGGAATAAAATTTACACAACATGATCTGTAACTCTTTCTAATCTGACATTCTATGATGTATCTTGTCAAACATGTTTGTGTTTGATTTTGAAATACATTCATTAAAAAGTCTTATCATACAGATATTTCCAAAGGAAGTACTCTTGGAAAAACCAATTAAATTTTCATGATTACGACATCCAGTTTTATTACTGTTTACCAGAATGACATAAACCTGAAGATATCTGACAATTTAACAATTTTAATTTAGTTCGCTCTTTTTTTAAACACAGACCTTTAGAGGGGCTCCTGGGTGGCTTAATTGTTTAAGCATCTGCCTTTGGCTCAGGTCATGATCCCAGGGTACTGGGATTGAGCTCCGCATCATTGGGCTCCCTTCTCAGAGGAGAGTCTGCTTCTCCCTTCCTGCTCCCCGTGCTTGTGTTCCCTCTCTTGCTATTTCTCCCTCTGTCAAATAAAGTCAATTTACTTTGACAAAGTCAAGTCTAAAATTTAATAGTACTATTTTATTATTTTTTTAAGATTTTATTTATTTACTTGAGAGAGATTCAGAGCATGAGCGGGGGAAGGGGCAAAGGGAGATAGAGAAGCAGATTCTCCACTGAGCAGGGAGCTGGACATGGGGTGGGGCTCAATCCCAAGACCCTGAGATCATGATCTGAGCCAAAGGCAGATGCTTAACCAGCTGAGCCACCCAGGCACCCCAAATGTTATTATTTTAAAACACATGAACTAATTTAGAAAACAATAGTTGTGTTGTTGTTATTCAGTTATAAAGCTCATCACTTAGTGTAGAATAGGAATTTTTAAGGACAGACTTTTAATTTTTTGTATTTAATAAAAGGTAGAAACTTGGTCCAAGAAGGAAAAGAAGGGAGGGAGGAAGGTGAAGAAAGGGAGAAAGAAAGGAAGGGAAAGGGAAGGGAAGAGAGAAGAGGAGAGGAAGTGGGGGAGGCAGGAAGGAAACAAAATTGCATTACTAAATCAAACACAGCTTTTTGAGCTCCTCTGTCTTATTCTATTATACTGAAGACTTATTTTCTTACTATGGGATATAATAATGGACTATAAAAATTACTTTAATTTGCTCTGAATATTTCATAACTGAGTACAGACATAAAAAGTACACTTTGTTGCTCAGTTTCAAAATATGAAGGCAATATATTTATGTTTACATATAAGATGCTTTGAATTTAAGGCTATTTTTGATTGGGCTCATGAGTTGTGTTTGAATTCTCCATACCTGACACTGGAATCCTCAGCAACATAAATTAAAAAAAAAAAAAAATTCAGACTATGATAATCCACCTAATTATGGGTAGAGGTAAAAAATTCCCTCAGAGGATAGGTTAATTCTAAGTGTTTTATAATATTATAATAGACAAATTTAATCTAATGCATTTGAATACAGAAATTTTGAGAATAAATTAGAAAAGGAGAAGTAAGGGTAAATGAGTCCAAAGGAAAAGTTCTAAAGGAAATAAGTATTATAAATAAATACTATTTACTTATTGTGTTATTTTTTACTCATATAACATATAAAGATAACAATATGAGTACATAGTTGATAGGCTGTATCTGTTTTTTACAAGATAAAAACTCAACATCTTCGAATAATTTTATTCAAATTTATCCTGAGTTTTATTTTTCAAATCAAACTTATGATATCAAAAATACATGTACTAAAAATTAGATGCATCCAATAAAGTAAAGGGTTTAGGAGAATGGCTCTAAATATTGTATAATTAAGGACCTAATTAAGGATTTATGTAATGTCATATTTAAAAGAGCTTACAATGCAAATTTCTAATTACTCTTATATAAAGTCCAAAATTCCAAAAGTGTTATTTCTAAGTATCTTATTGGAATGAAATGATCCTGTATCATTTAGATTTAAGTCAGTCATCTTCTACATCAAACTCTTGCGGTAAGAAGTTTATTCTGGCCAGTCTTTTCAGAGAAATGATGAAAATTAAGGAGTGTACTTGTTGTGATGAGTTCCAGTATTACATGGAAGGGTTGAATCATAATATTGCACTCCTGAAACTAATATTAACATAACATAACATTGTATGTTAACTAATTGAAATTTAAATAAAAATTTAATCTAAAATAAAAAGTTAATAAATATTAAAAAATAAAAAGAAATGTAACTTTATTGCCAACATTTCATTGTCAACACCTGGGGGGATAGTCACATTGATATCAGGAAAATTAAACAAACTATAAAATAACTGAAATTTTAAGCCACGGAAGGTTTCTTTAAGTCTATTAGACAGCAATACTAAACAGGGAAAAAATACATTAAGTTTTTGAGAAAGTGTACAGTTTAAATATTATTAAAAATATTTTGGGGCACCTGGATGGCTCAGTGTGTTAAGCCTCTGCCTTCAGCTCAGGTCATGATCTCAGGGTCCTGGGATCCAGATCCGCATCGGGCTCTCTGCTTGGTGGGGAGCCTGCCTACCCCCCTCTCCCTGCCTGACTTTCTGCCTACTTGTGATCTCTGTCTGTCAAATAAACAGATAAAGTCTTTAAAAAAATATTTGAACATGTTATAGCTCAATAAAATTAGTGATCAAAGTGATCATTTTATCACTTTTTTATGTAAGAATCTCAGAGATGATTATATTCATTAATTTACTAGTGGAGTTACTATAGCAGTTTGGATTGGATTAGAAAAGCAATAAGAATCTGGGGATTTTTAAAGGAAAAAAATGAAAAGGAGGAATTGGCTGAGATTTTACTTGACTGAACTCTTGATGTCTTGGTGCATTATGAAAAACATTGTTTTGCAGTAGAATTTGAGTTGTATGATGTCTGCCTTTACAGTTAGATGCAAACATTCCTTTATAGATAGACTGTTTCTGCAAGCACATACTGCTTGCTTCAAACCAATAATAAAACTTAAGATTTTTAAATGTATTATTATAAAAATTAATAGCTTTTCCAGATGCAATATATGTTAATGAAATCATTGTTAATGAGTTTTTATACTATTGTTTTTAATTTGAGTATAGTTGACACAGTGTTACACTACTTTCAGTTTTACAACTTAGTGTTTTGACAAGTTTATCCACTATTTTACGTTCACCACAGGTATAGCTACCAAGTCCTGTTACATTGCTATTAGAATATTATTGACTGCATTCCTTATGATTTGCTTTTTATTCCTGTGACTTACTCATTCTATAACTGGAAGCCTTTATTTCCTTCTCCCCTTCACCCATTTTGCCCATTCCACCACCGTCTCCCCTCTGGTAACCATCAATTCATTCTCTGTATTTATAGTTATGATTCTGCTTACTGTTTGTTTAATAATTTTTTAGATTCCATTTATGAGGGAAATCATATGGTATTTGTCTTTCTCACCCTGACTTATTTCACTTAGCAGAATACCCTCTAGATTTAACCATATTGTCTCAACTGGCACAATCTCATCCTCTTTTAATGGATGTGTAATATCTGATTGTGTGTGTGTGTCTGTGATTGTTTTTATCTATTTGTTCACTGATGGACATTTAGGTTGTTTCCATGTTTTGGCTATTGTAAATAATGCTGCAATAAACATAGTGGTGCGTATATCTTTTTGAGTTAGTGATTTCATTTTCCTTGGGTAAATACCCAGTAGTGGAATTATTGACTGTATGATATTTCTCTTTTAATTTTTTTGAAAATCCTCCATACTCTTTTCCACAGTTAGATGCATGAGTTTGCATTCCTACCAACAGTGCACAAAGGTTCCTTTTACTCTGTGTATCTTCTCCCATTCATTATGTTCTGTTTTTGTTGTTTTCTTGAGGTTTCTTTTGTTGTGCAAAAGAAAGATTTTTATTTTGATGTATCCCCAATTTTTTGTTTGTTTTTGCTTTTGTTTACCTTGCCTCAGGAGGCTTATCTAGAAAATGTTACTATGGCTAATGTCAGATAAATTACTGCCTGTGTTGTCTTCTAGGATTTTTATCATTTCAGGTTTCACATTTAGGTCTTAATCCATTTTTAGTTTATTCTTGCATATGGTGTTGGGAAGTAGTCCAGTTTCATTCTTTTACATTTAGCTGTACAGTTTTCCAGGTCCAGTAACTGAAAAGACTCTCTTTGCTCCATTGTATATTCTTGCCTCCTTTGTCATATTTTAATTAAGAATATAAATGTTTAATTAACCATATTTTAATTAACCATATAAATTTCCGGTTTCTCTGTTATGTTCCATTGATCTATGTGTTTATTTTTGTGCCAGTACCATACTGTTTTGATTATTATAGCTTTTGAGTATATCTTGAAATCTGGAATTGTGATAGCTCCAGCTTTGTTCTTTCTCAGGATTGTGTTGGATATTCAGGATTTTCTGTGATTCTTTATAAATTTTAGTATGACTTGTTCTCATTTTGTGAAAAATGTTGGTATTTTGATAGGGAGTGCATTGAATGTTTAGATTGCTTTGGGTAATGACATTTTGACAGTATTCTTCCAATGCATGAATGTAGAATATCTTTCCATTTGAATCATCTTTGATTTCTTTCATCGGTGTTTTAGTTTTCAGAATACAGGTCTTTCAACTCTTTAAGTTTATTCCTAGATATTCTTTTTGGTGCAATTTAAAGTGCTTTTTTTTTTCTTTCTTCAACTTCATTGTTAGTGTATAGATATGCCACCAATTTCTGGTTATTAATTAACCAGAAATGAGTGAGTTAATGTAATGAATTAATTGCTTTTAATAATTTTTTGTTGGAATCTTTAAGATTTTCTATGTATAGTATCATGTCATCTATAAATTATTCTCTACCAATATGGATGCCTCTTATTTTTCTTTTTTTAATTTAATACATGTATATATATATATGTACATATACATATATATAATTTTTTTAAATTTTAATTCCAGTATAATTAATATACAGTGTTATATTAGTTTCAGGTGTACAATATAGTGTTTGAACAATTCTGTACATTACTCAATACTCAAGAAGTCTTTCTATTAAACCCCTTCACCTATTTTAGGTCCCCCCACACATCCTTTCTGGTAACCATCAGTTTGTTTTCTACCGTTAAGAGTCTCTTTTTTGGTTTGTCTCTATTTTTATTTTTTATTTTTGTCTCTTATTTATTTTTATTTTGTTCATTTGTTTCTTAAATTTTACATATGAGTGAAACTATATACTATTTGTCTTTCTCTGACTTATTTAACTTAATGTTATACTTTCAAGATGTATCTATGTTGTTCCAGCTGAGATTTCATTCTTTTTTATGGCTGAGTAATATTTCATTGTGTGTGTATGTATGTGTATCACTTAATCCTTATACATTTCTCTATTGGTGGACAATTGGGGGTGCTTTCATAATTTGGCTATTTAAATAATGCTGCAATAAACATAGGGGTGCATATATTCAAATTACTGGTTTTGTTTTCTTTGGGTAGATACCCAGTGGTGGAATTGCTGGGCCATATGGTAATTCTATTTTTAATTTTTTGAGGAACCTCCATAGTGTTTTCCACAATGGCTGGACCATTTGCATTCCCACCAACAGTGTATAAAGTTTCCTTTTTGTCACATCCTCATCAACACTTGTTAGGTCTTGAGTTATTGATTATAGCTATTCTGACAGTATAAGATGATATCTCATTGTGGTTTTGATTTGCATTTCCCTGATGATGAGTGATGTTGAATATCTTTCTATGCATCTGTTGGCCATTTGTATGTCTTTGTAGAAACATCTGTTTATATTTTCTCATTTTTAATTAGTTTTTTTTAGGTGTTCAGTTGTATAAGAATTTATATGTTTTGTATACTAACCTTTTATCAGGTATGTTTTTGGAAATATCTTTCCATTCAGTATGTTGTTCTTTAGTTTTGTTTACATACTCCTTTGTTTTGCTGAAATTTTTATTTTGATGTAGTCCCAATAGTTTATTTTTGCTTGTGCTTTGCTTGCCTTGGGAGACATACCTAAAAAATGTTTCTTTGGCCAATGTCAGAGAAATTACTAGCTGTGTTCTTTTTTAGGATTTTGGTAGTTTCAGGTCTCATATTTATTTTTCTTGTTTGATCACTGTGCTAGGAATTCCAGTACTGTGATGAATAAAAGTGATGAGAGTGGTCATCTTTGTCTTATTCCTGACATTAGAGGGAAAGCTCTCAGGTTTTCACCATTAAGGATGATGGTAGCTGTAGATTTTTCATATACAGCCCTTGTTTTGTTAAGGTATGTTCCCTCTAATCCCATTTGTTGAGTTTTTATCGTGAATGAATGTTGAATCTTGTTAAATTGTTTCTCTGCATTTATTGAGATGACCACATTGATTTTTATTCTTTGTTGATTTGGTGTATGCTATAAACTGATTTGCAAGTATTGCAATATTCTCATATCCTATGAGTAAATCTCACCTGAACATGGTGAATGATATTTTATAATTTATTGTTGGATTTGTTTTGCTAATATTTTGTTGAGGAATTTTGCATTTATGTTCATCAGGGATTGGCGGTTCCAGTCAGGGATGGGAGAAGAATTAGACACAAACAAGTCAACTGCAAGAGATTGGGAGCAGGGGGCAACAGTTGAAAAGACTGCGGCCACGAGCAACTCCACAGTCTCACTTTTATTAGATAGAAACAATAGCCAACAGAAGAATTGATGAAGGTCAAACGCTAGTCACATGTCTTGTGTGCAAGGAGGAGGATAAAGTTTATAGTTAACCAAGCACATTCAAAGGACCTATCTGAAAAACAACGGGAGCTTCTGGGAAGAGAAAGGAGCGAAAACCGGAAGCAGGCGGTATTTCGTTCCATCCTGAGCCGGGTGCTCCGCTTCCCTGAAGCAGGCTGTGTTCCACCCTGGGCAGGCCTGCTGTTCCCGGCTGCCCGGCTTCTGTGAAGGGGCGGCCTTCCGCCCTGAGCGAGCCAGGCATTCCCAGCTGCCCGGCTTCTGTGAAGGGGTGGCGTTCTGCCCTCAGCGAGCCGGGCATCCCCAGCTGCCCAGCTTCACGGTCGTATATCGTCCTGCTCCCCAAAGACCTGTTGCCAGTATATGTTTTTCTTAAGGCCATATCTAAATGGCCTTATGCTTGGCAACTAGTAAAATCCTCCAGGGGCTATAGTTTAAGTAACAAATTGTTCCGAGGGGCGGTAGCAAGGGATACAGCTTTCTTTTACTGTAGTGTCTTTATCTGGTTTTAGTATCAAGATAATGATGGCTTCATAGAATTTTTTTGGAAGTTTTTTTCTTCTATTTTTGGAATAGTTTGAGGAGAGTGGGTGTTCACTCATCTTTGAACACCTGATAGAATTTACTTGTGAATGCATCTAGTCCTGGACTTTTATTTTTTGGTAATGTTTTGATTATCATTTCAATTTAATTACTTACAATTGGTCTTTTCAGAATTTCTAATTCTTCCTGGTTCAATTTTGGAAGATTCCATGTTTCTAGGAAGGTATCAATTTCCTCTGGGTTGTCCATTTTGTTGGCATAAAATTTTTGATTAGTATTATCTTATAAATATTTGTATTTCTGTGTTGTCAACTGCTGCTTCTATCTCATTTCTGATTTTCTTTATTTGGATCCTTTCTCTTTTTTTCTTGATGACTCTGGGTAAGGGTTTGTCAATTTTGTTTACCTTTTCAAAGAACTAGGTTTTGGTTTCATTACTATTATTATTATTTTGTCTCTACAAAAATGTATTTATTTCTGCTATGATCTTTATTATTTCCTCTCTTCTCACTTTAGGCTCCCTCCCCCCCATCTTTTCTAGTTCATTTAGGCATTGGGTTAGAGTGTTTATTTGGGGTTTTTGTTGCTTGCTTCGTCTTTTTTTTTTTTTTTTTTTTTTTTTTTTTTTTTTTACGATTTTATTTATTTATTTGAGAGAGGGCCAGAGAAGAGAAAGCACAAGCAGGGGAAACAGCAGGGGGAGAGGGAGAATTGCTTTCACTGTGTCCCAAATATCTTGGATAGTTTTGTTTTCATTCTTATTTATCTCCATGTTTTTTGTTTGTCTGTTTTTGTTTGTTTTATTTATTCTCTGATTGCTTCATTGATCCATTAGTTTTTAGTATCATATTATTTAGTCTCTATGTGTTTGTGTATTTTCCAGGTTTTTTTCTTGTGATTTTAGTTTCACACTGCTATGTTCAGAAAAGATGCATATTATGTTTTCACTCTTCTTTAATTCATTAATTCTTCTTTAATTCATTGAAATAATGAATTCTTTAATTCATTCTTGTGTTATGGCCTAATACATGATCCATTCTGGAGAATGTTCTGTATAGGCACTTGAAAAGAATGTGTATTCTGTTCTTTGGGTGGAATGAAACCTTGTGTATTTACCTGTTACGTCCATCTGGTCTAATGTATCATTTGAAGACATAGACTGATTTTCTGTTCGGATGATCTAGTCATTGATGTAAGTAGGGTGTTAAAGTCCCCTATTATTGTTGTATTACTATAAATTTCTGTATTTATGTCAATTGATATTTGTTTTATATATGTAGGTGCTCCAGTGTTAGGTGCATAGATACTTAAAACTGTTACATCCTCTTGTTGGATTTTAATCATTATGTAATGCCCCTTTTTATAGTCTTTGTTTTAAAGTCTGTTTTGTCTAAGTATTGCTACTTTGACATTTTCCCCCACTTCTACTTCATGGTGAATGTTTTTCCATCCCGTTACTTTCAGTCTGTGTGCATCTTTAGGACTGAGGTAAGTCTGTTGTAGACAACATACAGTAAACATTGTTGTTGTTATTTTTAATTCATTCTGTCACTCTGTGTCTTTTGATTGGAGTATTTAGGCCATTTACATTTAAAGTACTTACTAATAAATATATACCTATTGTTATTTTTAAAATTTGTTTTCTGGTTGTTTTGTAGTCCTTCTTTATTCATTTCTTGTCTTGCTTTCTTTGTGATCAGGGAGTATCTGTTTGGTTTCCTTTCTCTTTATTTTTTATATATCATAGATTTTGGATTTATGGTTACCATGAGGCTCATATATAATATTCCAAGTAAGTATCAGTCCATATTAATTTGATGGTCATTTAAGTTCATTCACATTCTTCAAAAAAAAAATCATTTTTCTCCCTTCCATTCCTTTTTACTCCATTGTCCACATTTTATGTCTATCTTGTCACACTTTACAACATTTTTGTTCATATTTTTCTTATATTTATTTATGCTTATTTATTTTTGCTTAAGAAACTTCTATAACATTTCATGTAAGGCTGTTTTAGTGTCGATAAACTATGTTTGTCTGGGAAACTTATATTTTCTTCAGGTCTGAATGACAACTTTGTCAGGTAGAGTATTTTGGGTTCTGTTTTACTTTCACATTTTGAATATATTATAGCACTCCCTTTGGCTTGCAAATTTGCTGCTGAAAATCAGCTGACATCCTTATAAGTTTTCCCTTGTAGGTAACTTTTTGTTTCTCTCTTGCTACTTTTAAGATTCTCATCTTTAACCTTTGACATTTTCATTATTGTGTGACATGATGTGTACATCTTTGGGTTCATCTTGTTTGTAATTCTGTTCTTCTTGGACTTGGATGTCTATTTCCTTCCCTGGGTTAGGGAAATTTTCAGTTATTATTTCTTCAAATAATTTGTCTATATATCTCTCTCATTTTCTTCTGGGACCCCTATAATGCAAATATTTATTTACTTGAGATTGTCCAGGAGAGTTTTTAATCCCCATATTTTTTAAAAAATGATTTTCTCTTTTTGCCATTGAGCTTGCGTTCTTGCCATTATCCTGTCTTCCAGATCACTGACACATTCTTCTGCATCCTTTAATCTACTGTTAATTCCCTACAGTGTGTGTGTGCAGTTTTTTTTTATTTCAGTTATTGTATTATTTAGCTCTGATTTGTTCTTTTTAATCCTTTCTATTCTTTATTGGTCTCACTGAGTTCTTTCATTCTTTTCTCCAGTCCCTTGAGTACCTTTATATCATTGCTTTAAGTTCTTTATCACATGTATTGCTTATCTCTTTTCATTTGTTTCTTTTTCTGAGGTTTTTTTTTTTTTCCTGTCTTTGGAGCATATTCCTCTCCCTCCTCATTTTGTTTCCCTCTCTATGTGTGTTTCTATGGAGTAGGTGAAATGGCTACTTCTGAAGTCAAAGGAGTGGTCTGTATGGTGTTCCCTGTGTAGACCATGTGTGCTTGGTGACTTTTACTGGCTGGTTGGAGCTGTGGCTGTATATACTAATTACTCATTTAAACCATGTCTTCATTTCTCATGCTGTTTTCTTGCTGTTCTGTCTTTTGTTGTTCAGTAGCTGTTCAGTCAGCCCTCAGTTCCTCTTCAAGAGGAATAGTTTTAGTAATATGTTTAATTTGGTATGATCCATGGAAGAGGTGAGTTCAGAGTCTCCCTACATCTCCATTTTGAACTGGAATGAACTTTTTATATTGACATTTGATGGCATTTTCTGATTATTGTTGCTAGAAAGCAATTATTTTGCAATCTTTTTTACTTCTCCTACATTCATTTATCAAATATATATACATATATATGTATATATATTTATCTAAACCATATGGAGTTAAATTTAAAAATGTCCAACTGTTTCATAAAATATAGGTAGAATGTTGGCTTCCAAAGCATTCATTTAAAGAAATAAAGTATGTCCAAGTACTTCAAGCACCACAGCTTTCAAATGAAATATCCACACGATTAGTCAGTATCTCAAGCTTTGGAATTGGCTCCATAACATTTATATTCATATTAGAAAGTTAATCTCTATATAAGTGCATTTTAAAAGGCTTATTATTTTTTGAGTCTATTCACTTCAAGGACATTGTATGTGAATGAGCAGATAATTCTACTGATAGCCACATAACTGTTCCTAAAGACTAGTATATGAATAATTATCCACAGTACTATATTTCACGGAATTATTTGTAGTGAAAGCTGTTATGTTTTAAATATAAAAGAACAATTTTGATGTAACAGATAGTAGCAGCTAATGAAAAGCTGGCAGTATTAGGGCTCCAAATTATAGCATCTGTATGAATATAATTATAATTAAAAGTCTTTTTTAAAAATGTAGTTTTTAATCACAACCTACAAAATAATAGGTTCTATGGAGTAAAAGACAGCTGTACAATGTAGTATACTTTTAGATATTCAACTTTTCTAATCCAAATATCCAGTATTTCTTTTTTTTTTTTTTTTTTTTTTTTTATTTTATTTTTTTAAAGATTTTTATTTATTTATTTGACAGCGAGAGAGAGAGAGAGAGAGAGAGAGATCACAAGTAGGCAGAGAGGCAGGCAGAGAGAGAGAGAGGGAAGCAGGCTCCCTGCCGAGCAGAGAGCCCGATGTGGGACTCGATCCCAGGACCCCCGAGATCATGACCTGAGCCGAAGGCAGCAGCCTAACCCACTGAGCCACCCAGGTGCCCCGAAATATCCAGTATTTCTAACCTATACCAAGTCTTATTATATCTACTATGATTTTATTCTTTATATTGTAAGAGCTATTCATAGCCATCTTAAAATTATCTATATAAAAAAAAAATTATCTTTGTTATGTTTGCTCTTTAAATTTTGTTTTCTTTCATAATCCTGTCCTTTATCAGGGATTTCATCAACCAATCCAATATAAACGTAAATACACTTCTGGTCATTAATTCTTTAGAATTCTATGGATCTTTTATTGGGCAGAGCTCAATTCTTAAGGTCACTTGCATACAAAGATAAAGAAAAATCATTTTCTGTGATTTTGCCTTTCAACAAAACACAAAAACAGCTTTTGTTTTAGGCTATATTACACACACAGAGACCCCCAAACTCAACTGCATTCTGAGAATCAATGTAGAAGAAAATAAAACACGAGATCTGTGATTTTACCCTACGTTTATCTTTAAGGAATTTACTTAGAATCCATCTCATTTCTTTAGGAATATTTTTACATTTGATCCTTTGATCAAGTGTAACAATGCTCAAATATAGACAGCTTTGGGCCATTCCTAAGCAATGGAAGTGTTCTTTATAATAAGGAATCAACTGGGACATGACAGAGAAAGAGAGAAATAGAGTTTGAAAGACAGCAGTGAGTTATGACAGGTAAAAATATGGCAGGAGAAAAAATCCCCAACATGGATAACAAACAAGTTTTATTATTTTAATTGACGTGTTCAATTTCTGAGCTTAAAATTTAAATATTATAATTTCTTAAACCTTCAGGATGTATATATAATTTGAGGAAGAATCTGGTTAATGTAAGTACATGATAATCTCTACTATAATCTTAATATTTTCCTCTTTCCTCTTCCTTTAGACAAAGTGTAAATCAAGAAATAACACAATGTCTAAATATATTTTTTTTAATTTATTTTTTCAGCATAACAGTATTCATTGTTTTTGCACAACACCCAGTGCTCCATGCAAAACGTGCCCTCCCTATTACCCACCACCTGTTCCCCCAACCTCCCACCCCTGACCCTTCAAAACCCTCAGGTTGCCCCAACCTCCCACCCCTGACCCTTCAAAACCCTCAGGTTGTTTTTCAGAGTCCATAGTCTCTTATGGTTCGCCTCCCCCTCCAATTTTTTTTTTTTATAAACATATAATGTATTTTTATCCCCAGGGGTACAGGTCTGTGAATCGCCAGGTTTACACACTTCACAGCACTCACGATAGCACATACCCTCCCCAATGTCTAAATATATTTTGAAAATAACATCGATTAACCAATAACAGACTTTCTTCCTCTCTAATATTTCTGGAGGAACAATCAGGTTAGACCACTAGGGATACTTTAATGATATGCAGATAAAGAACTTCTCCTGATCAATGGGTTGCTTTAGTGTCATTCGGGTCATGGAATATATATCTGTAAGTTAGTTCACAAACAAATATACTGAAGTTATTTTGTTGTTAAATGAAAGAACTTTTGGGGAGCTTCAAAGAGTGTACTTAGGTTAGTCTTAAATCTTCCTTTTGAGGGGCGCCTGGGTGGCTCAGTGGGTTAAAGCCTCTGCCTTCGGCTCAGGTCATGATTTCAGGGTCCTGGGATCGAGCCCCACATCGGGTTCTCTGCTCCGCAGGGAGCCTGCTTCCTTTCTTCTCTCTCTGCCTGCCTCTCTGCCTAGTTGTGATTTCTCTCTGTCAAATCTTCCTTTTGAATAAGGAATAATAATTTTCTTTTGTAACAAATATAATTTTGATTAAAAAATAAGTATTCATTTTCTTAAATGAGATGTTGTTTGAACTGTGGCCTTTTTTTTTTAGTTTGCAGCATATATAAATAGTAACTATCAATCAATGGAGTGCAGGACTTGGAAAATCTCAAGAAAATGAGCCCAGGCCTAATCCCTTGCATCATGGCATAACATAACATTTTTTGCTTTTTATATAGAAATGGAAAATACATACATACATGCATAAATGGAAATAGGAAATGGAACTACATGCCCCAAAGAATAAGTGAAAATAAGGCAATTCCAAATTCTAAATTTTTTTTTTTTTTAGATTTTTTATTTATTTGACAGAGAGAGTGTAGGCAGAGTGGCAGGCAGAGAGAGAGGAGGAAGCAGGCTCCCCACTGAGCAGAGAGCCCAATGCGGGGCTCAATCCCAGGACCTTGGAATCATGACCTGAGCTGAAGGCAGAGGCTTTAGCCCACTGAGCCACCCAGGCACCCCTTAAAATATTTTAAAAATATGATGTTATTTTGGTAAATATTTGCTGTATTATCAATAAATTTCTTCTTAACATTTTGAAGATGTCCTCTGGTATTGAGAATGTCTGGATCTTGTTTGGCAATTTATTTGAGGATATCCTGGGAATCAAATATTTTTATTTAGTATTATCCTCTATTTGGCTTTAAAAATGGATGTGGTATTGCAAATATGGATAATGATTTCCTCTAGAGAGCTTAAAACAGAGACTATTGATTTTTTTCTTTTATTCCTTTTGAGTTCTTAAAAATAAATATTTCATGATTTCGCAGATTGTCTACTGGCTATCTGCCACCAAAATGTAAAAGGAACTCTTATTATAGGCTTTGAAATTCTATCTTCAGCAAACTACTTTTTGGCTCTTTTTCTTATACTAGAGAAGAAAAGAAAAGTAATAACTAAGAAAAAAATAAATGATCTGGAGGTTATTTTAAAAAAACTGAGATGCTCTCCATAGTTTAAATTTGAAGAGAATTAAATATTCTTCTAAGGAAGGGTACATATGTTTAATTAATGATACTTTATTAAATATTTATTATATATTGATCATAAAATATTAACAAATAGCCATCATTCTTCTGTGTCTAGGGACATAGCAATGACATATAATTCACCATGAAGTTAGCATTTTAATGAGGGGAGCCTAAAAATAAGTAAAAACTCAAATACATATATAATATTAATGAATATAAGTAAGTAATATTAGGCAGAATTATAATGGGAACTGGAGCACCTAGTCAAGAGGCTAATGTTTCAACAACACCTCCCAAATAATGGACATTTGAGCTGGATGGAGTCGGGATGTTGTGAGGGAATAATGACTTACAAGGATATGTGTAAAACGTGTACTAGGATAAAAGAAACAGGAGATAATAAGGACAGAGGCAAGGGTCAGCTTGTTTGGAAGAAACTGGGCTGAGAGATTTAGTTTGGTGCTAAAAATGTGACAAGTTTAAAATTTGAAAGCCTATCTTAATGGCAATTCTTCTATCCACTGTTCTTTCTTTCTCTCATTTAATCACTCTTCTTTCCATAGGAATGGATTAAAAAAAATAGGAAAATGTTTTTAAGAAAGAATGGACTCTGGGTGACAAAAGCAAAGGAGAATATCAATATCCTAGTGATGAATAGGGTCAAAGAGATCATCAGTACAACAGAACTTGATATAATTCCTCATGTTTGGGAGTTATAGTTTAGGCCCCCAATAGGAAGTATATAATGAAAACAGTATTATCTTTGTAGGCAGCCAGATTAAACCAGATAAATGATGCAAGGAGCCATGAAATTATCTACTTTGAGATACAGAAAAACTTTATCTCCTATACCAGGAGGCAACATGAAGATTGACTACCTATTCTGGGGTATAATACAATGATAACTTAAAATAAAGCACAACTGTAGGATTGCATGGCAAACAAGTTTGAAGTTGCCCTACAATGAGATGGTTGGAAATAACCAAAAAGTTAACATCAAAGCTTATGTAGCATGAGTCAAACCATAAGGCTCAGGAAGAGACAAACTTAAAATGATTTTAAAACAACATATTCAGATTCCAGGGTACATAGTTTCTCATGGATAATACTCACTGAAAATAATTTTGTTCAACATAAGAATCATAAATCATATGTATAAATAAATCACCTTGAGGAATAGTCAGCAAGACAAAACAAGACTATGTAGTTCAATAAATCGGTTAGTAGAGAAGCAACATGGGGGGCTAGGGGGATAGGAGAAGAATAAATGAAACAAGATGAGATTGGGAGGGAGACAAACCATAAATGACTCTTAATCTCACAAAACAAACTGGGGGTTGCTGGGGGGAGGTGGGATTGGGAGAGGGGGAGGGGGCTATGGACATTGGGGAGGGGAGGCAAACCATAAGAGACTATGGACTTGGAAAAACAACCTGAGGGTTTTGAAGGGTCAGGGGTGGGAGGTTGGGGGAACAGGTGGTGGGTAATAGGGAGGGCACGTTTTGCATGGAGCACTGGGTGTTGTGCAAAAACAATGAATACTGTTACGCTGAAAAAAATAAAATGGGAAAAAAAAGGATATTTCATAACAAGAATCAGTGAAATCATAGATATAGGAAAGGAAAGTATGAAGCAAGACCAGGAGGGCATGAAAAATACATAGGCTTATTTGAAAAATAATGAAAAATAATAAAAATTGAAATTCTGGAATAAAAAACATTATAATCTCACTACATGTATAGAGAGCAAAGTAGGTCATCTATAAAAGGAGATGCTAAATTTTAAAGATGTATTTGAAAAAAACCTAGAATAGACATATTTTAGAGGGGGGGGGGAGAGGCAGAGCAAAAGGGAGCAAGAGAATCTTAAGCAGTTTCCCAGCCCAGCACAGAACCCAACACATGCCTTGATCTCATGATCCTGAGATTATGACCTGAGCCAAAATCAAAAGTCAGACACTTAATCAACTGAGCTACTCAAGCATGCCAGAGAAATATATTGTAGAATATATAATAAAAGAAGGACACTATGAGGAAGTCTAAGGTAACTCTCCCAGTGATGGTCTTTAAACATATACCTAGACCTAGAATGAGAACTTTTCTTTTTAATGTGTTTTTTTATGGAGTTTTTTTTTTCTTTATTGAGGAAAAAAAACAAACAAACTTGGGTTTATCAAGGAAAACAAATTTCTGGGGAAAAATATCAAAACCCACAAGAGATTGGGGTGCTTATGTGGTTCAGTTGGTTGATTGTCCAGCTCCTGGTTTTAGCTCAGGTCACGATCTCAGCATCCTGAGATGGAGCCCTGCATCAGTGGCCAAGCTCTGCAGGGAGTCTGCTTGAGATTCTCTCTCTCCTTCTGTCTCTCTGGCTCATGCTGTCTCTATCTCTCAAATAAATAATCTTTAGAAAAGAAACCCACAAAAAAAAAAAAAAAAGTTAATACTGTCTGGACCATAGCAGAACCCAGAAAATATATTTTTTTAATTGAAAAATTCTGAAAGAAAAAAAAAGGAAAATTCTAGGCACTTTGTAATAGATCTTTGATAGAAAATGACCTATTAAATTTGCAATATCTGATTCTTGGTGTTGAGAGTCAGGATAAGCTATGTAGTCTTCAGACCTTGAGAAGAACTTCAGATGAGATACCTGGCTTTTTTTTTTTTTTTAAAGATTTTATTTATTTATTTGACAGAGAGAGATCACGAGTAGGCAGAGAGGCAGGCAGAGAGAGAGAGGAGGAAGCAGGCTCCCTGCCAAGCAGAAAGCCCAATGAGGGACCCTGAGTTCATGACCTAAGCCGAAGGCAGAGGTCCAACCCACTGAGCCACCCAGGCACCTGAGATATTTGGCTTTTGAATTGGTTTTTTCTTGTCTACGAGATAGCAACAGCAGCAGCGTCCATCTTCTGAACAGCTTCTTTATTGGCATGATGTGCCTGCAGAACTGCCATAGTTTAGCCATTTTGGAATGGAGAGATTCAGGAGACTCTACCATGTGCTACAGCTTGGAGTTGTCCTTCTCTGGTAGCATTCCCATAATGCTTCCAGCCATGTTTGAAAGCATGGTTTCAACAAAAGGGAACAAATGTTCTCTCCTATTTGTTTTTTTCCCTGGGTGGGTGAGGGAGCTATGGCCAGGATGGAGACAATCGGGAGCTCCTGTTACTGCTCATGCATGTTACACTGGAGTGCCTGCAGAGACTTCAGATATAGGGATATATTTGTAAGGTGCAAGTCTGAGGAACAGTGACAGCAACAGTAGCATAAGATGTTAAGTTATGCACAACTGCTCCCAGACAGGCAGCTGTCACTCAGCCCTTGCTGGGCAGCACCAGCCCCACCAAAGTCCGCAGTCAAATAGTACAGGCACATAGTTCCAGCTGGAGCCAGGTGGCATAGAATTCGATGAGACTTGACTGGTTATAGCATTTGGTATTCCTTGAGAGCCTTGAGGTTTCCCACCTTGCCAGTAGAGATTAGTCCTCATCTGTGCTAACTAGTTAGGTGTATAATATGCAGGTATTTCCTGAGCCTGTGGAAATGCTGGCACAAGATAGCCACCGACTGCAGTCTGGAACTGCTAACATTAGCAGGGAGTACTTTCCAGAATAAGAACTCTTAGGTTATGTATGTCCTATGGCTAGCTCTAAGAATGAGTAACTAAGATAGAAGTGAGGTCTCTGCACATATAAGTAGTGCTCCAGGTTTAATACATGTCTATATAAAATAGCTTTGGAAATGAAGCAAAAGATGACTTGAAGTAACAAATTTTTAAAAACTTTTATACATCCAATATAATGAAAAGTGGCAGAAAATAGGGTTGCCTTATTTGTACTTTCACTTCCTGTTAATGACAATTAACTGTGTAAGATCTTTTAATTTTTCTGGAAGATAAATCTGAGTCCTGAACCAATAAATATTTTTTAACACGTAATATTTCTTTGAATGCAGCATAGATTGAAATTGTCCATAGACATCTTTTTCATTATTTTTATTCTAGAGTTTTTTTTACTGAGTTTTACTATGTAGCAGGCGTATATATTTGAAATAGTAAACATGAATGAATTAATGTAAAATCCTTTGCAAATAGGTAAAAGAATATAAGTCATGAGTAACTATTAAAAATTTAGAAACGCATTAGTATTGAATAAGGGGCACGGATACAATTTCAAAGTAATTTTCATACTTCATGAGAAACAATACTTATTTGATTATATTTCTTTTTCATTGTTTTTGATGTAAAGTATTTTATACACCTAAAATTTCTAGTCTTTTGTTCCTGTATAATGAATGTACAGTGTTATGATAGTTCCAGGTGTACAGTATAGTGAATAAACAATTCTAAATATTACTTAGTGCTCATCGTGGTAAGTGTACTCTTAATTCCCCTTATCTCTTTACCTATCCTTCCACCCACTTCTCTCTGGTAATCATCAGTTTGTTCTCTATAATTGAGTCTTTTTTTTGTCTCTTTATTTCTTTCTTCATTTGTCTTGTTTCTTAAATTCTACACATGAGGGAAATCAGATGGTATACATATTTCTCTATTTTCACTTAGCATTGTACCCTCAAGTCCATCCATGTTGTTGCACATGGCAAGATTTCATTCTTTTTTAGTCTCAGCATTATCCCATTGCACATATGTACTGCCTCTTCTTCATCCATTCATCTGTGGATGAACACTTAGGTTCTTTCCACATGTCAGTCATTGTAAATAATGCTGCAATAAACATACGGCTGCATATATATATTTGAATTAGTGTCTTTGTATTATTATTTTTTTTTTAAGATTTTTTTATTTATTTACTTGACAGAGAGAGAGATCACAAGTAGGCAGAGAGGCAGGCAGAGAGAGAGGAGGAAGCAGGCTCCCCGCAGAGCAGAGAGCCCGATGTGGGGCTCGATCCCAGGACCCCGAGATCATGACCCGAGCCGAAGGCAGCGGCTTAATCCACTGAGCCACCCAGGCGCCCCTGTATTATTATTTTTTAATTATTTATTTATTTATTTGACAAAGAGAGAGAGAGAGAGCACAAGTAGGCAGAGAGAGAGAGGGGAAGCAGGCTCACTGCTGAGGAGAAAGCCTGATGTGGGACTCGATCCCAGGACCCTGAGATCATGACCTGAGCCGAAGGCAGAGGCTTAACCCACTGAGCCACCCAGGCGCCCCAGTGTCTTTGTATTCTTTGGGTAAATCTACTGGGCCATATGGTAATTCTATTTTTTTAATTTTTTGAGGAAACTTCATGTTTTACACAGTTGACTGCACCAGCTTGCATTCCTACCAACAGTGCATGAGAGTTCCTTTTTCTTCACATCCTTACAACACATGTTGCTTCTTGTGTTTTTGATTTTAGCAATTCTGACAGGTATGAGTTGATAACCTCATTGCCACTGCTGGCAAATGAAATACTTATATGGAATAATTTCATATTTTTATGAAATAGAAATATGTACTTATTTGGGAAAAAAATTCCCTAAGTACTTGGAAGTCATTTGGCTGGTATGCTAAAAATTCTTAGCAAATTCTAATGGGCAAATTGAGATAGGGTTAGGAAGGAGAATAAAAGAAAAGAAACCATGGGTTGGAGAATACAATCTCTCTGTATAATACCATAAAGCATCAGTAATGTTTCTCAAACTAAGTATCAGATAAAAAACAAATTGGGACTTAGATAAGGAGCGACCTTATTCAAATGCATTATTGCAAGAGAGGGCAAGGATCTATAGATGGTCCCTGACTTAAAATGGTTCAACACAATTTTTCTACTTTACAATGGTGGAAAAGTGATATATAGTTAGTTAGAAACTATACCTCAGATTTTGAATTTTGATCTTTTCCTGGGCTAGAGTTATGTGGCAGGATACTTTTTCATGATTCTGAGCAGTGGCAGTGAGCCACAGCTCCCATTCAACCATCCAATCATGAAGATAAACAACCAATACACTGAAAACCATTCGGTAGCCATATAAAAGAACATATACAGACCATTTGTTTTTCATTTCCAGTACAGCTTTCTATAAATTACATGAGATATTCAATGGTTTATTATAAAGTTGATCTTCTGTTAGATCATTTTGCCCAACTGTAGGCTAATGTAAGTGTTCCGAGCATGTTTAATCTAATCCAGGCGATCCTGTGATGTTTGGTAGGGTAGATGGAAAAAATGCATTTTCAACTTACAGTATTTTCAATTTATGATGGCTTTTTAGAACATAATTTCAATATAAGCTGAAGAGGGTGTGTATTGTGACAGAGGAAGAGGGATTACTGTCATAAAGAGAATGCTCTGATCATGAGAATGCAAGCATCTCAAAAATTAGGCAGTAAAGAGTTTTTCGTTTACCAATATTTAGAGCCAGGTTTTTTATAAATTTTGAAAATGAAATTATGACTGTTTATCAGTGGGATCAATTTGATATAAGTATAGACAAAAGACTATAAAACTACATTATTGATGGCATTAAGAAATTTACAGAAATCTTGGACAGGACTATAGATAGGATTTTCATGGTCTATGTAATTCGTATGGACTCCATTAAAATTAATCTGTGTTTACAACCACTACCCATTTACTGTTACTATTTACAAAATCCTCTTTTGTCAACATTCCAAGTTTTATTTTGCCATACTGTTATTTCAATTGGAATGAGCATAAATGAACTGAACTATATTGGTTTGGTAGGGATATGTTTATTTCAAGGGCATAATATTTTCAAGAGCTAAATTTTAATCTTTCATTAGAGATAAGTCCATATATAAAGCCCAGAGCTAAAAAAATAAATACAAAGCAACATGTTATGGTATTTAAAAACATGAAATTAAATACCAAAAGGAATAAAGAAAAAACAGCTGATATTATTTAAAATGAGTTGACTTGAAGGAGCAGGAATTACAGTGGGGACTGGCATGGCAATGGCTGACATTTTAGGTTTTTAAATACAAAATATATGGACATATATTATCTGAAAATAATATAAAGCAAATGATTTAAGAGTAACTTAACTTGGGGTGCTTGGATGGCTCAGTCATTTGTGTCTGCCTTCAGTTCAGGCCATGATCCCAGGGTCCTGGGATTGAGTACCCATTGCATCAGGCTCCTTGTTCAGTGGGGAGTCTGCTTCTCCCTCTACTTGCTACTCCCCCTGCTCCTGCACTCCCTCAGTCTCTTTCTCTGACAAATAAATAAATAAAATCTTTTTAACCCCCCCCCCACAAAAAAACAAAAAAGAGAGTAACTTAACTCACTAAACATTTCCCTAGGAGTTCCTAAGAATTCTTTTATCTTTTTTTCTTGGTGTCATTTTAACGATATTTCTTAAATTGTCCTTTGATGAGTAATGGATGGGGAATGTGAGGAATGAGGGCATGGAAGAAAGGGTTGTTAAATCTCAAATAAAATTCTCATGGGATTTTATTTTGGATGAGATATTCCTTACTTAGAAGTTTAAAAATCAATGGGTTTATAGATTTTTTTAACCTTCAAAATGGAAATAACAGTGGAAGTGTACTCTGCAAGGGTGTTAAGAGAATAAATTATTAGTGATAAACCTGGCACTCAATATTTTTACACATTTGTACTTCCCTTGATATTCCCCAGACTTCAATTCTTGCTTTTAAGAGCTTCAGATTTCACAGAAATGACATCCAAGGGAAGGGAGTAAAAAAAGAAAGAAAAAAAGAGTGAGATGTTTATGTCAAAATCAGTGTAATCTTAAACCAAAAGTATATTTTGGTCTTCCCAGTGGCTGCTTTGCTTGTGATAGGAGCCTCTCCATTTTAAGTCAGCTCAAGCAGTTCATGAATGAGTTCTCTGCAGTAGTAAGGGCTTTCTCCTGTTAACCAGCTGTGGCTACCCACTGGCTTCTACTTTATAAAAATGGTTTAAGTCTGAGATAAAACATAAAATTACAAGTTTATATGCACACAGCATTTTTTATTCACTACATGGACGTTCTATAAAATTACACACTAACTTGCATCTTTTCTAGGTTCAAGAAAATTTAAACATATGGGGGTTGATTATTAACAGTGGTAATTAATTAGCTGTATATACTGCTTTCTTTGCAGATTTTTTTGTGTAACACACAACTGGAAATTCAAACCTGCAAATCCATTAAGCTTAACAGAATTGTAAGTACTGGGGCACCTGGGTGGCTCAGTGGGTTAAGCCGCTGCCTTCGGCTCAGGTCATGATCTCAGAGTCCTGGGATCGAGCCCCGCATCGGGCTCTCTGCTCAGCAGGGAGCCTGCTTCCTCCTCTCTCTTTGCCTGCCTCTCTGCCTACTTGTGATCTCTCTCTGTCAAATAAATAAATAAAATCTTTAAAAAAAAAAAAAAAGAATTGTAAGTACTGCTGATTTTTCCCTAGTTGTTTCTTTGAAAGGAATAAGCAATACACAACACAACCATAAATCCAATTTATTTTTATCAGAATCTTGACTTCTAGAGTTGTTTTAGTTAACTTTATGTCAGGATTTTCATTATAGAATCCTCTTCTAAGGTGTTTGCTATTTGGTCATAACATTCATTTGGGGAAAATGGTTTTAAATTAAATGTGCTTCATAATGAAGATAAGTTTCAGTGATTCTATTACGCATACTGAAGATTTCCATGAATTTAGAGCATTTCTAAGCTACTATTAGAGGGAAAAAAAATACTGCATTCAACAGATTTGTCCCTTTTTGGACATCATCTGACTGCTTTATAAGAAAATGAAATAAAAATGCCCTAAATATTTACTAAGAATTAAGTAACAATATAGTATAAATGCTGCCAACACTTTTGTACTAATAGAATACCAGAAAATTTGAAATAGATTAAAATAAATTTTAAAATGCATTTTAGAGTATAGGGTATAAGGAGGGAACCATGACTTTTAGAAATTTAGAAGCCTATGATTTTGTGGCTCCTATTTAGGCATATAACTAGTGTTATGTCTTGCCTTCCCTATTGATTAACATTAATAGAACATTATGAATATTCCTTCCATGGAAGAACTTACGCCAGCTTGTGTTCAGGCCCTACTGTATATTGCCCAGAGCCAGATTGGTGTTCCTGAAAAGATTTGCAATGCAGTAAGCATATTCTTGGTTGTTCGGGCGGGGGGGGGGGTGGGGGTGGTGGGGGGTGGGGGGGGGGTGGGCAGGGAGAAACAAAACAAAAAAACCAGGAAACAAAAACCTAGACTTACACATAGCTGGCCATGATCATGATAACACTGAGGTTTTTTTTTTTTTTTTTTTTTTTTTAAAGATTTTATTTATTTATTTGACAGAGAGAGAGCACAAGTAGACAGAGAGGCAGGCAGAGAGAGAGAGGAAAACAGGCTTGCTGCTGAGCAGAGAGCCTGATGCGGGACTCGATCCCAGGACCCTGAGATCATGACCTGAGCCGAAGGCAGCAGCTTAACCCACTGAGCCACCCAGGCGCCCAACACTGAGGTTTGATCATTGAGATAACCTCACTGATAGGGTCACTTCATCAAAATTAACAGTTGGTTTGGCACCTTCTGGTTTGATCCAAATATATCAAGAAGCCAAGTAAAACTGAAACATTAATAATTGCCATCACTAACATGAAAGGTTAACAAGGTTTTTCTAGGAAAATGTGATGTTGAATGAATCTGAATAATTTTGGTAAATAAGTTATCGACTCTAATATTCTAATATCTGAATTGCTTATTATTCTAATATCTGCCTCTGCCAAGCTTCGGCTTATTGTACCTTCTTCCACTGTTCAACAGAATGAAATCCAGCCCTCCATTTGAGCATGCAGTAAATCCTATCTTACACCATTTATTTTTTGATAAGTTTTATGGTCTAAATGACATTTTGTTGAACTTTGCCTGTGGTTATGTCTTTCTCTAAAGCTTGATTGCTGTATAGCCCAGAGTTAGCAGTGAAGGGCTTAAGATCCGTTCTAGTAATATCCCTACAAGCAATAAAAAGTATACCTTTGAGGTATTATTTTGTGATGACTGATAGGGGAATTTTAATAAACTTAATAATAATTTAATAAAAGAGGAAAAAAGAGGAAAGTAATCCAGATAAAATCTGTTGACCTACTTTGATGTTTGCCTTCCTCTCTGTTCTTCTAACTCATCACAGTTCAAGCTCCTCATTGTAGCTCTTGTTCTAAGTTACAAATTAGATCATTGTAGCATGCCTCTTATTAGCTTAAAACCCTGCAGGAGTTCCCCTTTGACCTAGAATATATAGGAATTTATGAGTGGCTATCCACTCACCTCACAAATATTATAATTAAAGGAAATCCCCAATCAATATATGCCATACATACAAATATGTATAAGGAAAACAATTATTAGAAAACACGCCAACAGTTCAAGAACCTTTCTTCACTAAACTTTCTGTCTCCTTTTATGCACTTTGCCTCTTGTATGGAAAGTTCTAACAGAGCAAATGTGACAACATCCCATGGGTTGGTTTCTATAGCTTTGTAGTTGGCATAAGACAACAAACCAAGACACAATGCTGATTAACAAGATATGATTTTACTGGTAAAAACGCTCATCTTATATATTTATCATACTAATAAGAAAAGACTCATATATTGACAGAAATAGGTTGAGTAGATTATAGCATTGCCTCTGAGTGTGACCTTTCTAAAATAATACCAGTTGACTACCCCTGTGTTGTAGACTTTCTCCAACATATTACCTTGGATTTAAGGCTTGAATTAACCAGAACAAAAATAATAATATGCATTTTATGCTGAGGTGTCTAAAATTATAGACATCTTAAAATTTATTTTCCATATTAAATTTTATTCATAAAAGTATTACATGCTTCTCATTAAAAACTCCAAAAGAAAGAAAGATACAAATTCAAAACAAAAGTCCTTCTCTTTTAAAATTCCTCAAGAAAAGATCCTTACTGTTAATTCCTAGAAATGGAAGACGAGGTGTCAAAGCTAGAGAATGAAGAGTTGGAGGAAAAGATTCAAGTTGTCAACAGCAAGAACATTGTATAAAATGCAAGAATTTAGGTGCTTTGAAAGGCAAAAGAACACTAAGAGGAAAACTACTAGATGACATTAGATTTGTTCTAAAATCCTTTAGAAGAAGAACTGAAAAGCAATAGGTATCTGGCTCTAATGGAAAGTAAAACCCAGTCATGATGCTTGGATTTAAATTCAAAGTCTGGGGGCACCTGGGTGGCTCAGTGGGTTAAGCCGCTGCCTTCGGCTCAGGTCATGATCTCGGGGTCCTGGGATCGAGTCCCACATCGGGCTCTCTGCTCAGCAGGGAGCCTGCTTCCCTCTCTCTCTCTCTCTGCCTGCCTCTCTATCTACTTGTGATCTCTCTCTGTCAAATAAATAAAAAAATAAAAAAAAAAATCTAAAAAAAAAAAAATTCTCTCTCTCCCTCTCCCCCTACGCCTCCTCACTCTCTCTCTCTAAAAAAAAAAAAAATAAATAAATAAATAAATAAATTCAAAGTCTGTTTTTCAATTATATACATAAGTTTTGGTACTATGAGCATTGTCAAGTTAGCCATGGATAGCTATGATGACATAAAATTTATGGGAACATATTCTTTCTAATAATTTGGGTAAGTTTTATTACAATGAATATAGCTGATATTATGAAATAATTTCTTGTTACCAAAACATAATTTTAAAAAATTGCATATTGTTGAGTAACTCTTCAGGAAAATATATGGAGAAAAAGGCAGTGGAATTGAATTGTTGTTCTTCACTGGTACTGGCTCAATAAGAATAATTTTACTATATTTCACAAGAATCTATTTTTATAAGAAATAAAATACATATGGCAATAAAATGCTCCTATACATCTATATTGACTATCTTTGTCCATATACTGTTTTACTGAATTTTTTTCTTTTTTGACTAGTCTTGAGAAACCGTCACATATTTTTTTTTTATTATGGTAAGTGTACAGTTTAATCCCTATCACCTATTTCACTTATCCCCTACCCACCTCCCCTGTGATAACCATCAGTTTCTTCTCTATAATTAAGAGTCTATTTCTAGGTTTGTCTCCTCTCTCTTTATCTCCCCCCTTCTTTTTCCTTTGCTCATTTGCTTTGTTTCTTAAATTCCATATATGAGAGAGACCTTTTATTTGTCTTTCTCTGACTTATTTCACTTAGCATAATATTCTCTAGCTCTATCCATATTGCTGTAAATGGAAGATTTCATTCTTTATATGGCTGAGTGATACTTCATTATGTGTGTGTGTGTGTGTGTGTGGGTGTGTGTGTGCGCACACAATGTCTTCATTAACCATTTGTCAATCCAGGGACACTTGGGCTGCTTCCATAGTTTGGCTATTGTAAATAATGATGCAGTAAACATAGAGTTGCACGTATCCTTTTGAGTTAACATTTTTGTATCCAGTAGTGCAATTACTGGGTTTTACAGTAATCTATTTTTAATTTTTGAGGAACCTCCATAGTAATTTTCACAGTGACTACTCCAGTTTGCATTCCCACCAATGGTACATGGGGTTCCATTTGTTCTGCATTCTCACCAACACTTGTTTCTTGTGTTTATTTTACCCATTCTGACAGGTGTGAGATGATAAGCATTTCCCTGATGATGAGTGATATCAAGCATATTTTCATGTGTCTATTGGAAATCTGTATGTCATCTTTGGAGAAATGTCTGTTCATGTCTTCTGCCCATTGTCAGTTGGATTACTGTTTTTTGGGTGTTAAGTTGTATCATTTCTTTATATTTTTTGGATACTAACCCTTTATCAGATATATCATTTGCAAATAGCTTTTCCTATTCAGTCAGTTGCCTTTTAGTTTTGACTGTTTCCTTTTCTATGCAGAAACTTATTTTAATGAAATCCCAAATAGTTTATTTTGCTTTTATTACTCTTGCCTCAGGAGACATACTTAGAAAAGTATTGCATGGTTGATGTCAGAGAAATTACTGCCTGTGTTTTCTTGTAGGATTTTTATGGTTTCAAGTATTGGATTTTAATCTTGAATCCATTTTGAGTTTATTTCTGTATATGGTGAAAGAAGATGGTCCAGTTTCATTCTTTTGAATGTTTAGCTATCTAGTTTTCCCAAGATAATTTGTTCAAGAGACAGTCTTTTTCATATTGGATATTCATTCCTGCTTTGTCGAAGATTAATTGACCATATAATTATACGTTTACTTCTGGATTCTCAATTCTATTCTGTTGTTCTCTGTGTCTATTTTTAAGCCAGTACCATACTGTTTTAATTACTACCACTTTGTAATATAACTTGAAATCTGGAGTTGTGATACCTTCAGTTCTGTTTTTGTATTTCATGATCGATTGCTTTGGCTATTTGAGATCTTTTTGGCTTCATAAAATTAGAGTTGTTCTGGTTCTGTGAAAATTGCTGATGATATTTTGATAGAGATTGAATTAAATCTGTAGATTGCTTTGAGTACTGTGGACATTTTAACATTTCTTCTTCCAATCCATGAGTGTGGTATGTCTTTCCCTTTCTTTGTTTCATCCTCACCTTCTTTCTTTCATCAGTGTTTTATAGTTTTCAACTACAGATGTTGGAGAAATGTCTGTTCATGTTTCATGTCTTTGGTTAAGTTTATTTCTAGGTATTTTATTGTATTTGGTGAAATTGTAAATGGGATTTTCTTAATTTCTTTCTCTCTTGCTTCATTACTAGTATATAGGAATGCAACAGATTTCTGTACATTGATTTTGTACTCTGTGACTTTAGAGGTCAAAATACCACAAGTTTCTGATTTCTTATTTGATTTCTTGGTTCACCTTTTTTTTTTTTTAAAGTAGCATGTCATTTAACCTTCATGTATTTGAGTTCTTTTGATTTTTCTTGTGGTAGATTTTTATAGCATTATGGTCAGAAAAGATGCATAATGTGACTTCTTTTTTTTTTTTTAATTTTTTTGAGATGTATTTTGTGGCCTAATATGTAATCTGTTCTGGAGAATGTTCAATTTGCACTTGGAAAGAATGCATATTTTGTTATTTTAGGATGGAATGTTCTGAATATGTCTGTTAAATCCATCTGATCTAGTGTGTCATTCAAAGCCACTGGTTTTTTGTTGTTGTTGTTGATTTTGTTTGAGTAATCTGTCCACTGATGTAAGTAGAGTGTTAAAGGCCCCTACTATTACTGTATTACTCTCAATTATTTCCTTTAGTTTGCTTCTGTGCTGGGTATATAAATATTTACATTTTTTATATCCTCCTATTGAATTGTCTCTTTTATTATGATATAGTGTCCTATATTACTATGATATTAGGTCCTATGATATAGTGTCTTTATTATGATATAATGTCTCTCATTACAGTCACTGTTTTAAAGTCCATCTTGTCTGATACAAAGATTGCCACCCTGGCTTTCTTTGAGATCCATCTGTGTAATGAATGATTCTCCATCCCCTCATTTTCAACTGCAGGTGTATTTTGGTCTGAAATGAGTTATCTTGAAGGAAGCATATAAATGTGCCTTGCATTTTTATCTACTCTTTTACCCTATGTCTTCTGATAGGAGCATTTAGTCCATTTATGGTCAAAGTAATTATTAATACATATACATTTGTTACTATTTTGCTACTTGTTTTGTGGTTGTTTCTATAAATTTTCTCTGATCCTTTCTTGCTCTCTTTCATAGTTTGTTGGCTTTTTTTAGTGATATACTTGGATTCCTTTCTCTTTATTTTCTGCATATCTATTACTGGTTTTTAACTTGTGCTTATATTCAATTTGCATATAACATCATTTTTTTTAAAGATTATATTTATTTTTTTGACAGAGAGAGAGACAGCAAGAGAGGGAACACAAGCAGGGGAAGTGGAAGAGGGAGAAGCAAGTTTCTTGATGAGCAGGGAGCCTGATGGTGGGGCATGATCCGAGGACCCTGGGATCATGACCTGAGCTGAAGGCAGATGCTTAATGACTGAGCCACCCAGAAGACCCTGCATATAATATCTTTTGAATATAACAGTATACAATAAGTTGATGATCACTTAAGTTTGAATCCATTCTTTACTAAGACTATTCTTAATTTGCATAATTTTATTTCCTCTCCTTTGCTCAGCTTGGTTACTTTCCATTACTGTCTTTTTTTTTTTTTTGTCTTTTTTAAAAAATTTTATTTATTTATTTGACAGAGAGATCACAAGTAGGCAGAGAAGCTGGCAGAGAGAGAAGAGGAAGCAGGCTCCCTGCTGATCAGAGAGCCCGATGTGGGGCTCGATCCCAGGACCCTGGGATCATGACCTGAGACGAAGGCAGAGGCTTTAATAACACTGAGCGCCCAGGCACTCCTCAGTGTGTTTTTAATTTCATTATTGCATTCTTGATTTTTGATTGGTTCTTTTTTTATCTCCGTGTTAAGGGTCTCTTTAATATCCTCAACTCTTTTCTCAGGTATGGTGAATATTTTTATGATAATTACTATAAATTCTCTATCAGACATTACATCTGTTTTTCTTAATTTCTTGCTGTTATTTGTTCTGTTGTTTCATTTGGGACATGTTTATATGTTTCCTCATTTTATCTAACTCTGTTTCTATTTCTTTGTGTTAAGAAAATCAGCTACTTCTCTTGCTTTTAAAGATAATAGCCTTGTGAAGAAGAGGTCCTGTAGTGGGCCCTGCAGTACAGTTCCCCCTGTTCCCTAGGCCCTGCGTTTCAGGGAACATCACCTATTTGCATTGTGTATGCTCTGCTGTTGACTCTCGTCCACTTTTTATTTCAGTCCAGTTATCTGAAGAGGTACTCTGCCTATTGTGGGGTGGTGTTTTGTCCCTAGCAGAAGTGTGGTGGTCTGCTTGCAGAATGAGACGTGCCTTCACTGCTGCTAGGACTGAGGTCATGACTGAAGGCAGAAGTGGTGTTGATAGTGTTTGTGCTGGCATTCTAGGGGAGGGGTCCTGCTGTGTTGAGACTAGGGACTAAGGTAAACATAACTGGGAAGTTTGGATTTATGCAAGTGAGGGGTGGGGAGAGAGGGAAGATTGGTGTAAACAAATTAGGTAAGAGTTTGGATGCTATACTCTTTACCATAGGTGGCTGTTCTTTATGCTGGAGATGGGAGAGAAAAATGACCCCTGTCAGGTCCTTTGTTCCTGGAGGGATCTCCCTGTCTCTCCATGCCATGCTCTGAGATGAGCAAATCTCTCTCCACCCCAACCACCCCCCTGTCCACCCATCTGCCCCCATGTTTTTCAAACAGCTTGTTCTATACTGTAGCTGCATGTGCTGTTTGTTGTGTAGTCTCTTTAAAGGTGGGGACTTTACTTCCCAAAGCCTTTCCAGATCTCCCAAAGTAGAGCCCATGAGTTTTTTAAAATTTCAGGCTTTAAGTCCTGCTGGTTGTAAGAGCTCATGAAATTCATCCCCTTTTACTTTCAAAGGCACATGTTATAGCAATTTGTCCTCCCTGTTTATGGGCTTCTTAGTGTAAAAGTCTGTTTTTCATCCTTCTCAGCACCACCAGTTCTGTCCCAACGAAGGATTGCCATGGTTACTTTTTGCTCTAAGACTGTGTCTTCACCCTTCCTATCTTCTTCCAGGTGGCCTCTTCTCTACCTTTAATTGTGGAGTTTGTTCTGCCAGTCTCCATATTGTTTTCTGGGTTATTTGCACTAATGTGAGTGTTACCTCGTTGTATCTATGGGACAAAGTGAGCTTAGGGTCCTCCTGCTCTGCTATCTTCACAGGAACTCGCTTATTGAACTTTTAATTCCCATTGGACATTTCTGGTGATTTTATGTAAATATACATTTTTATATGGGAAAATTCTTTATTAACATGATTTAGTGAAAAGCAATTTCAATTTAATTATGTTACCATGATTTTAGTAAATTCACTATATAACTTGTTAAGTCAAAAGATATTAACAATATAATTGGACTACCATATCTCTGGATACAATAATAGGATGAGAATTATGGCTATTCATTAACTAAAAATACCTGATTTGAGGTGTAGGGAGGTGACAGCAATGATCAAAGACCCATAAAAATATCACCACCTGAAACAAATTTTCTCTTTAAATTATAAGTGTCCTTTTACTTGCTTATATTTCAAAAACTGTACTTTGTTTATTTTAAAAAGTCTACTAAGCAGCTCACAAGCCCTTGTCCCTAGGGTGGTTAACCAGTCAGGCTCAATATCCTCATCCCTTCTCTTCTATTCTATCAAAGTTGAAAAGCAACACAAAAGTCCCAGGAATACAGACTCAGTTGTGAGAGCCAGCTTACTTGTATAGCTGAGGGGAATCCCATAGGGTCTTGTGCAAAATATTTCATATAGTATATGTTTCCATTCATAGATAACTTATTTTTTATTAGGCCATTTTTGTGGTTTTATTTCTTATTGTTCTAAATAAAATTACACAGAGTTGAGTCATTGACACTACTTTAGAGAAAACTGCATGCTCTAGGAATTGATGCCCTGAGTAGGTATTATTTTTCTAGGGTATTTAGTTATCATCAGTTCCTAAGTTTCCTTTTTAATGCTTTATTTTCTATAAGTTACATTAAAAATCACTTTTTTCTATGTTTAGAAGATGGAAATTGCATAATATTCACACATTAAAATGACAAGGAATTATCTATCACATTTAGAAATCCTTGTCATTCAGTACTGTAAATGTATTTCTTAAGCAGAAAAACTTAAGAACTTTTGCCCTTTCAAGATAAATTTGTGACTACAAAGGAAAGGCATTTTAGTGAAGTCAAGGTTAGGTGCCTTCCCTATAAAGTTGTTAAATAATTTTGGAAAAAGTCAGTTTCCCTATTCACTATGCTGGGAGCTATTATCTTTATACTTTCTTCCACAATAGACTTGGAATTCAATATGATAGGAATTCACATGCTCCCAAAACTTAAACTTTGCCCAAATAAGGCATTATAATAATTTTTCAACCATCATGTCATCCTTTTCCAACAGATACCCCCTCAAAAGCACAAATGATACTATTTACTTGGCAAATATTGAATTTCACATCCATCTTGGATTTTTTTTAACAACGTGAAAAAATGAAGTTATAATCTTTAAACTCTTGAAATAGTATTTAAGTGTTACTAATTTGAAGAAAAACATCAAGTAATATGTGACACAGAATGTCCTAAGGTAATTTTTCAAATGGAAATTCAATCAAAATTTCATAAAATTATAAAGATTTTAAAAATATCTTCTCTTTAGTAATATGCTCTTCCCAAGAAGAGTAACTAATGTGTTGGGACACAAAAAGTAACTCTGTGAGTGTTAGGTGATATTTTTGTGTTTTGATTTTGTGTCTGTTCTAGAAGAAATCTTTAGTTTCTACATTTGCCTCATATTGTGGTTTGTGCTTCATAAGGAATCAAGACTGTTCCAAGTGTTTAAGTTTCTATTAAAGTATAATTTATGCATGGAAAAATATGCATTATGACAAGTGTCAAAACCTGTAGTTTTTATCCAAAAATATGGTACATTTACTACATTTTTTAGGTGGCTATTTTAGTATTAAGAAATGTTAAGAGTTTATAAGAACATTTTTCTATATATGTCTACTGAGACACAGGAAATAAAACTAACACGGAGGATTACATCAAAACAAAACTGCACAGAAAAGGAAACAATCAACAAAACTAAAAGACAACCTACTGAATGAAAGAAGTCTGATAAAGGGTTAGTATCCAAAAAATATATATAAAAAAAAACTGATACAATTCTAAATCAAAAAATAGAAATTCAATTAAAATTGGGCATAAGACATGAACAGACATTTCTTCAAAGACGTACAGATGGGCAACAGACATAGGAAAATATGTTCAACATCACTCATCATCAGGCAAATGTAAATCAAAATCACAATGAGCTATCAACTTCTACCTGTCAGAATGGCTAAAATCAATGATACAAGAAACTACAAGTGTTGATGAGGATATGGAGAAAAAGGAACCCTCATGCACTGTTGGTAGGAATGCAAACTGGTGCAGTGACTATGGAAAACACTATGGAGGTTCCTCAATAAATTAAAAGTAGACTACCATATGATCCAGTTATCTCATTACTGGGTATTTACATAAAGAATATGAAAACATTCCTTTGAAAAAAATATATGCACCTCTATGTTTATTGTATCATTATTTACAATAGCCAAACTATGGAAGCAGCCCAAGTATCTATTAATAGATGAGTGGATAAAGAAGATATACACACAAAAGAAGATGCTTACCTGACTGAGCCACCAGGTGCCCCTGGAATTAAAATTTTTCAAAATGTGAAGGGTCTGAGCTATGGTCATTTACAAGATTTCTTTAGCCTCAGTCTCTACATGATTATGCAGGAAGGCCCAGTAACATCTGCACATGCAGTGTGTTGTGTTAGAGGAGAGGAAATCTGAACGTTGAGAATCCCAAACTTTTATAAAAGGCTGCAAGCAAGCCTACTAATTTTTTTTCCTAGAGAAAGGCATTATCTTTATTACCACTAATCAGAAATAAATCTTCTGTCCACCCAGAAGAGAGCCATTTCTCTTTCCCAAGGACATTTCTGTATTAATATCTCTGGCTACCTTTTTTTTCAGACTATCCTTTCAGTGTCTCTCCTCACACAACATGTAGAAATGCAAAGGACTCATAAAGAATTTCTCACAACTATGTTATAGTTCAATTTCTCATACTGAACACACCCACGTAAACAAAAGATTAAGCAAAGAACATTACTCATTACTGGCATCTCAGAAAATCCTCTCATTTCCCCTTTTATCCACCCCTCTCCCACCAAGTATAACCATCATCCTGAATTCTAACAGCATAAATCTTTTGCTTGTTTTTTTTTTGTATTTAAAACACTAAATGATAATGTATATATGTATATACATATATATATATATATGTGTGTGTGTGTGTGTGTGTGTGTGTGTGTCTTTGTGTGTGTATACTCCCTCTGTCACATCTGGTGTCATTCATTCAAACTATATCCATGAGGATTCATCCATATTGCCATGTTGCTGTGTGTAGTTCTAGTTATTGACTTGTTTTTCTTGAGGTAAAATGGACATTATCACATTATACCAGTTTCAGGTGTACAACATAGTGATTCAAATTTGTATGCATTGTGAAATGATCATGGCAGTAAGTCTGGTTCCCAACAATACAACACATTATTACAGAATGTTTTTTTCTTGTGATGAGAACTTTTAAGATTTACTCTCCAGGGACTTTGAAATACACAATAGAGAATTAATTATAGTCACTATGCTGTATATTTCATCTCCATGACTTAATTTATTACTGGAAGTTTGTATGTTCTGACTCCCTATATCCTCTGCCTCTGGCAACTGTCAATCTTGTTCTCTTTCTATAGGTATTAATTTTCTTTTTTTTAATTCTGTTTTTTCAGTGTTCTAAAATTCATTGTTTATGTTCCATACCCAGTGCTCCATGCAATATATGCCCTCATTATTACCCACCAGCAGGCTCATCCCGCCCTGCCAGACCCTCAGTTTGTTTCTGAGAGTCCACAGTCTCTCATGGTTCATCTCCGCCTCTGATTTCCCACAATTTACTTTTCTTTTCCTTCTCCTAATATCCTCCATGTTATTCCTTATGTGCCACAAGTAAGTGAAACCATATGATAACTGACTTTCTCTGCTTGACTTATTTCACTCAGCATAATCTCGATCTCCAGTCCCATCCATGTTGATACAAAAGTTGGGTATTCATCCTTTCTGATGGTTGAGTAATATTCCATTGTATATATGGACCACCTCTTCCATATCCATTCATCTGTTGAAGGACATCTTGGCTCTTTCCACAGTTTGGTGATTGTGAACATTGCTGCTATGAAAACTGGGTTACAAATGGCCCTTCTTTTCACTACATCTGTATCTTTGGAGTAAATATCTAGTGGTGCAATTGCAGGATCATAGGGTAGCTCTATTTTTAATTTTTTGAGGAATCTCCACACAGTTTTCCAAAGTGGCTGCACCAACTTGCATTCCCACCAACAGTGTAAGTGGGTTCCCCTTTCTCCACATCCTTCTAACATTTGTTGTTTCCTGTCTTGTTAATCTTTGCCATTCTAACTGGTGTAAGGTGGTATCTCAATGTAGTTTTGATTTGAATTTCCCTGATGGATAATGATGAAGAAGATTTTATAATGTGTCTATTAGCCATTTTTATGTCTTAATTGGAGAAGTGTCTGTTCATGTCTTCTGCCCATTTTTTGACATGATTATCTATTTTTGGGGTGTTGAGTTTGGGGAGTTCTTTATAGATCTTGGATATCAGCCCTTTGCCTGTAATGCCATTTGTGAATATCTTCTCCCATTCCATGGGTTGCCTCTTTGTTTTGTTGACTGTTTCCTTTGCTATGCAGATGGTTTTCATCTGGATGAAGTCCCAAAAGTTCATTTTCACTTTTGTTTCCTTTGCCTTTGGAGACATGTCTTGAAAGAAGTTGCTGTGGCCAGTGTTGAACGTTACTGCCTATGTTCTCCTCTAGACTTTTGATGGTTTCCTGTTTCACACTGAGGTCTTTCATCCATTTTGAGCATATCTTTGTGTATGCTCTAAGCAAATGGTCTAGTTTTATTCTTCTATACATAGCTGTCCAATTTTCCCAGCACCATTTATTGAAGAGACTATCCTCTTCCCACATTATATATTTTCTGCTTTGTCAAAGATTATTTGACCTTAGAGTTGAGTATCCATATCTGGGCTCTCTGCTTTGTTCACTGGTCTATGTGTCTGTTTTTGTGCCAATACCATGCTGTCTTGGTGATCACAGCTTTGTAATAAAGCTTGAGATCAGGCAATGTGATGCCCCCAGTTTTGTTGTTCTTTTTCAACATTTCCTTAGCAATTCGGGGTCTTTTCTGGTTCCATACAGATTTTAGGATTGTTTGTTCCATCACTTTGGAATTTGTTTGGGATGGCATTGAATTTGGTGGAATTTTGATTCGGATGTCATTGAAAGTATAGATTACTCTGGGCAGTATGGACATTTTAACAATGTTTATTCTTTCAATCCATGAGCATGGAATGTTTTTCCATCTTTTTGAGTCTTCTTCAATTTCCTTTATGAGTGTTCTGTAGTTCCTCGAGTACAGATCCTTTACCTCTTTGGTCAGGTTTATACAAAGGTATCTTAGAGTTCTTGGTGCTATAGTAAATGGAATCTATTCTCTAATTTCCCTTTCTATAGTTTCATTGTCAGTGCATAAGAAAGCAACTGACTTTTGTGCATTGATTTTATATCCTGCCACATTACTGAATTGCTGTATGAGTTTTAGTAGTTTGGGCGTGGAGTCTTTTGGATTTTTCATATAAAGTATTGTATCATCTGTGAAGAGAGAGAGAGTTTGACTTCTTTGCCAATTTGAATATCTTTTATTTCTTTTAGTTGTCTGATTGCTGTTTCTAGGACTTCTAGTAATATTTGGAGCAACAGTGGCGAGAGTGGGCATCCATGTCGTGTTCCTGATCTCAATGGGAAGGCACTCAGCTTTTCCCCAATGACAATGATATTCACTGTGGGTTTTTCATAGATGGATTTTATGAAGTTGAGGAATGTCCCTTCTACTCCTATAGTTTGAAGAGTTTTAATCAGTAAAGTATGCTGTATTTTGTCAAATTCTTTTTCCTGCATCAATGGAGAGGACCATGTGGTTCTTCTCTCTCCTCTTATTGATTTATCTATCACATTGATTGATTTGTGAATGTTCAACCACCCTGCATCACAGGGATAAATCCCAACTGGTCATGGTAGATAATCTTTTATTTTTTTAATTAACATATAATGTATTATTAGCCCAAGGAGCATGGGGGTAGATAATCTTTTTAATGTACTATTGGATCTTTTTAGCCAGGATCTTGTTGAGAATCTTGGCATCCATATTCATCAGGGATATTGGTCTGAATTTCTCCTTCTTGATGGGGTCTTTGTCTGGTTTGGGGATCAAGGTAATGCTGACTTCATAGAAAGAGTCTGGATGTTTTCCTTCTGTTTCTATTTTTTGAAATAGCTTCAGGATAATAGGTATAATTTCTTCTTTGAATGTTTGGTAGAATTCCCCAAGGATCTGTCAGGTCCTCCTTGGATTCTTTTTTTTTTTTTTTTTTGTGGGGGGGGGGTTTTTGATCACTGCTTCAATCTCATTACAGTTATTGTTCTATTCAGGTTGTCAATTTCTTCTTGTTTCAGTTTTGGAACTTTATAGGTTTTTAGGAATGCATCTGTTTCGTCTAGGTTGCTTAACTTATTGGCATATAACTGTTGATAATATTTTCTGATGATTGTTTCTATTTCCTTGGTGGTAGTCATGATCTCTCCCCTTTTATTTATCATTTTATTAATTTGGGTCCTCTCTCTTTTGTATTAGTTTGGACTGTGGCTTATCAGTCTCATTAATTTTTTCAAAAAACCAGCTTCCAGTTTCGTTTATGAGTTCTACTATATATCTAGTGTCTAACTCATTGATCTCTGCTCTAATCTCAATTATTTCCCTTATTGTGTGTGGGGTTGGCTTAATTTGTTGTTGATTTTTCCATTCTTTAAGCTGTAAAGAGAGTTGGTGTATTTGGGATTTTTCAGTTTTTTTGAGTGAGGCTTGGATGGCTACGTATTTCTCCCTTAGGATACGGCCTTTGCCGTATCCTACAGGTTTTTGACTGGTGCGTCTTCATTCTCATTAGTTTCCATTAATTATTTAAGTTCCTCTTTGATTTCCTGGTTGATCCATGCATTTTTAAGCAGGGTGGTCTTTAGCTTCCATGTGTTTGAATTCTTCCAAATCTTTTCTTGTGGTTGAATTCCAGTTTCAAAGCATTGTGGTCTGAGAATATGCAGGGAATTATCTCAGTCTTTTGGTATCAGTTGAGCCCTGATTTGTGACCCAGTATGTGGTCTATTCTGGAGAAAATTCCATGCTCGATAAGAATGAGTATTCTGTTGTTTTAGGGTGGAATGTTCTGTATATATCTATGAGGTCCATCTTGTCCAATGTGTCTTCAAAGCTCTTGATTCTTTGTTTATTTTCTGCTTAGATGATCTGTCCATTGCTAACACTAGTGTATTAAGATCCCCTACAATTAATGTATTCTTATCAATATGACTCTTTATTTTGATTAACAGTTGGCTTATGTAGTTGGCTGCTCCCATGTTGGGGACATAAATATTTACAGTTGCTCGATCTTCTTGGTGGATAGACCCTTTAAGAGTGATGTAGTGTCCTTATGTATCTCTGACTACAGTCTTTAGCTTAAAATCTAATTTATCTGATATGAGAATCACTACCCTAGCTTTCTTTTGAGGCCCGTTGGCATGAAAGATGCTTCTCCATCCCTTCACTTTCAGTCTGGATGTATCTTTAGGATTAAAATGTGTTTCTTGTAGACAGGATATGGATGGGTCCTGTTGTTTTATCCAGTCCACAATCCTGTGCCATTTTATGGGAGCATTTAGGCCATTCACATTGAGAGTGATTATTTAAAGATACGTTTTTAATGACATCATGTTGCATGTGAAGTCCTTATTTCTATAGATTGTCTCTAAATTTCTGTTCTATGTCACTCTTGGGTTCTTTCTTCTTTTATAGATCCTCCCCCCCCAATTAATATTTCTTGTAGTGTCAGCTTGGTGGTCACATAATCTTTTAAACTTTGCCAGTCTTGGGAGCTCTTTATCTCTCCATCCATTCTGAATGTCAGCCTTGCTGGATAAAGTATTCTTGGCTGCATGTTCTTCTCATTTAATGCCCTGAATATGTCTTTCCAGCCCTTTCTGGCTTGCCAGGTTTCTGTGGACAGGTCTGACATTTTGATGCCCTCCCCCCACCCCCACCAATACATAAGGAATCTCCTCTCCCTAGATGCCCTTAAGACATCTTCTCTGAATTTATTACTCATGAATTTCACAATCACATGCCTGGAGGTCTTTATACCCTCATTGATCTTGCGGGGGGGGGGGGGGGAGGGGATGTCCTCTCTGCCTTTAGCACATAAACACTTTTTCCATTCCCCAGATTGGGGAAATTTTCATCCAGGATTTGTTCAACTGTATCTTCTAGCCCTCTTTCTCTCTCCACCCCTGTAGGGATCCCAATAATTCTGATGTTGGAATGTTTCATGGCATCATTTAGTTCCCTAATTCTGTTTTAATGGTTTCTAAGCTATTTGTTTGAAGCCTCCTCCTGATCCTTCTTTTCTATCAGTTTGTCTTCTAGATCAATAATTCAATATTCTGCCTCATTTACCCTAGCTGTTAGAGTATTTAGATTAGATTGGATCTCATTGATAGCATTTTTAAGTTCTGCCAGATCAGCTCTCACTTCCACCCTTAGAGATTCTATATTGCCACTCATGGTCTTCTCCAACCTCACCATCGCCTGGATAATTGTAACCCTGAATTCTATTTTCGGTATATTGTTTATGTCCATACCCAATAGTTCTGATGGAGAGGGCACAGTCTCTGAATTTTTCCTCTGTTTGATGTTCCTCCTCCTAGCCATTTTGGTGAGAGGTGGTTGAGGGGATATATAGCTGAATATATCAATCACAATCTGGGCAAGGTACACCCTGGAAAGTTTCAGAGCAACTAGAAGTCACCACCAAAACGAAAGAAAAGAGAAAAAAAACAGGAGCCAAAATGAATCCCAAAAGTGAGACTTATAAGGTAAGAAACAAAAACAAAGACTGGAAAAAGTAAAAGAAAACAAAGAAAAACCCAGCCAAAATCTTGCTCTTGGACCCCAAGAATAAGATTTGTATAGTACAAAAACAAAAACAAATACACAGAATCACTGACAAAAGAATGAGATGGGAAGGTGGTTATAAACCCTTGATGTGGGCAAGTTAGGTTATTATTTCAGTTCTTCCTGGGTGTATTGTTATCTTTGTTAAAGATCTCAACTTTCTAGAGATACAGGGAAATTAAAACTGGTGTATATATAGGGGTAGTATTAAATAGGGAAAAAGAACTACCATGATGCTTATATCTATATATATATATATATATATATATATTAAAATTTTTAAAAAGGAAACAAAGGTATATGTATGAAAAAAGTTCAAGTTAAAAAGTTGTTATGGATTATGTTGTATTAAACATCTAGTTGTAATGTTAAGTAGGTTAAGAAAAAACAAAAGGACAAGAATCACGAGAATTAACTTAAAAAACAAAAAAGTTGTATCTATGAAATACACAGGTTTTGGGGCAATACCAGGAGCTTAATATCTTGTTTTCCCCTGATGTTGGAGTTTTACAGTTGTATGGGGACCCTGTGGTTGTTGCCCTCTTGTTCTTTCTGCTTGTCTTCTGGGGTAGGGGCCTGCTGTACTCTTTTTCAGTCACTCTTGCTTGGGCTGAGTTGGCCTGCCCCCTGTCAAGGGACTGTGGAAACCGGTTTTTCAGGCTTTTGTTCTCTGGAGGTTTTTTCCTTTGGTGGCATTTTGTGCCTTTTTGGAGGGTCAGGGCAAAGTAAACTGTCCACACGCAGACCTGTGCCTCAAGAGAGAAGCCTCAGTCTGCTCCCCTCTGGATGGTTCAGAACACACAAACTTCCCCTCTGCAAACTCCACTGTACGCTGTAGTCTCTCACAGGCAATACACACCCCAGCTATGGTCTCAGTTGCCCAAGGCCCCCACTTGTCTCTGAATCCCCGTGCTACTAAAACCATGAGCCACACTGGTCCGCGGGAGCCTGATCCCGATGGCTTTCATTGCCAGGACTGCTGTCATAAGCCCACACCCACACTGGGTGCACTCAGACCCAGCAGTGGTGCAGGCAGTGGAAGGGCCTAGGGACCACTGACAGGAGCCCCCCCCCCCCCCAACCCGGGCTCTCTCAGGGACAGGTGCGTGCTGGCTGTGACCACCCTGGGACCCTGGGCTGAGGGCCATGCTTGTGGGTGCCTGACCCCACCACTTGCCCCTTAAGACCCTTTATTTCTTTTAAGTGTTTATCCAGACTCCAAGTCAACACTGGTCCCCAAGCACAGGCCATTTTCATAGAGGGGTATTACTTTCCAGTGGGTCACTTCTGGTGGCTCCCTCCCTCTTCTGTTTATCCTCTGATAATAGTAGGAGCACTCCCACTCCTCGGTACCTCTCCACTGATGATCTTCTGTCCCGGTAGAGATCCAGAAGTATATAATCTTACATCTCAGTCTGATTTCTTGGGTGTTCAGAGTGTTCTTGTAGATATTTATCTCAATTCAGGGGACCTGTTTCAACAGGGTCTCCCATGCCTCTGCCATCTTGCCTGTCCAGAATAAGTATTGATTTTCATTGCTGTATAAATATTATTAAGTGACTCTAACACCTCTGTCATTGTGCACCCAGAAGTGTCTAATTCTGGCTATAATGAACATACAAGTAGTTTTATAGCATTTAAAGATCATTTCACTCTTGTGTTTATTCACATCACCACACATTAAAGCAATATTTCTGTTGTTCCTAAGAAAAAAATGTATATATGAGTACTGTGACTTTACTTTGAGGAATATCTAACAGGTAATGTAAAATTATCTTTATTCCTGAAATCTAGAAGCTCTTGGAATCCAAATGATTGACAATCCTATCATGGGAAGACTTCTTTTCTCATGATGCAAATTAGGAGAGAGAGAAGTGTTCTCTGCCTACTCTGCACCATTAAGACTGTGACAAATATTTGCCACAGTACAATGTAATTAGTACCATTACTGTCCTCTAAATAAGGATATATGGTGAAAATATATGCTTATTGTTATCTTATTTATCAAGACCACTAATTTTTAAAAAAATCCTAAGATTTAAACTTCCAGAAGAGTCAAAACCCTTATGAAAACATCATGGTATTTATCTCAGAAATTGTGATAGGTCTTAAATGTGCAATTTTTTAGGCTTCATTAAAATAACTTATGTGTAATGCTTATCTTCTACAGATTTTATTTATTTGAAAGAGGAGCAAGGGGAGGGGCAGAGGGAAAAGCCAACTCCCCACTGATCAGGGTGCCCATGTGGGGCTGGATCCCAGAACCCTGGGATCATGACCTGAACTAAAGGCAGACACTTAACAACTGAGCTACCCAGGCACCCCAAGTTTCTTGATTTTTTTTTCTTTTATATAGAACAAAATATCATTTATACAGTAAAACAAAGGCTTGGGAAGGTCAGATCAAAAGATTCTGCATTGGGGGCCCCTAGGTGGCTCAGTCAGTTAAGCTTCTGCCTTTGGCTTGGGTCATGATCCCAGGGTCCTGGGATCGAGCCTCACATTGACCTCTCTGCTCAGTGGAGAGCCTGCTTCTCCCTCTACCTTTCCCCCCTGCTCATGCTTCTTCTCTCTCTCTCAAATAAATAAATAAAATCTTAAAAAATAAGATTCTGCTATAAATACAAACAACATATAGGTACTGTAAAAAGACATACTGACTTAAAATATACTGAATGACACTATGATTGAAATGCTTTTGTTTTAAATCTTTTATCCATTTTAGACATCCGAATCTTTTTTTTTTTTTTTTTTTTTTAAGAGAGCACAGAGGGAGAGTGAGAGGGAGAAGCAGACTCCACGCTGAGCATGGAGCCTGATGTGGGGCTCCATCCCAGGACCCTGGGATCATGACCTGAGCCTAAGGCAGACACTCAATTGACTGAGCCAACCAGGTGCCCCTAAACATCAGAATCTTGAACACAAACCAAGATTCTACTTTTGGGAAAAGTAGGTTCAGATTTTTTTTTTCCCCCAAAATCTAAAGTGGTTCTTTAAAAGGGGGAGTTTGTTAGAGAATAAGTGATTAGCTTTAATGTTACCTTATATTTCTAGAGTGATTTGGCTTATAATATATACTCTACTTGAGGTATTATTGATAGATCCTCGCAGTAAGTACTAGTGCATGCCTATTTGCATTTACAAGTATTGGCTAAACCTAGCATTCTTGTTGCCATGTCCCATGGGGAAATATCTGCTTCTAGACACCTTGTACTTATTGTTAGACTGACCTATTGTATTTACCCTAATCTCCATATACTCTTTTCTCTTTCTCGGTCTACAGTTAGATTAATTTACACTATTATCTTTTTACTACATTAGTTTTACACTCATGCTGCTTACTTTTCTATTTTATTTTCTATATTTATTTTATTTATGTCAGGATATATGACAGTATTTCTCAAGGTAACTGAATGAGAAAAATATTATATTATATATATATATATAAGCATAAAACATCATCTGAAATTTTCTAGTGTTGAATTTATAGCCATAACTTAAGTAAGAAATAATTCTTCTCTTAATATCATGTGTTGAAAAGATAAACTCATGCACTTACATGAAAGGGTTTAGAAAATGAAACTGTTTCTTGATTTTAATCAATCAGATTTAAGGCCACATTCTATTTGGCAATAATTGTGATAAATGCTGGGAATAAATATGTTTGTTATCAGACATGAACCCAGAAGACTAACAGACTAGAAGAATAAGAATTAACATCTGTATAGTGCCTGACATTCTACTCATACTTTGATGTGATTCAACTTAATAAGAAGAGCCAAGTATGAGGAATTGTTACTCTTCTCACTTATGAAGAAATGGAGACTGAGAAGTGTCTTAAACTAGTTCACACATTTAGTAAAAATGAAGCTCAGTCTGACTCAAATTTCCTTCATCAGATTCAAAATTCCCTTGTTTTTCCCCTAAAACAAGTAAATAAACAAAAACAATACCGTGTGCATTCCACAACTGCCTTCTGAATGGTGTGGTTTTTTCCCCTGTCCTCAGAATTTGGTTTATTCTGTTTTTCTTCCTATTGTTATTATTGATAACAATAATGTTCTGTTTTGTTCTATATTCTCATCTGCCACTCTTGGCTACTGGCTACAGTGAATTCAGGCAGTGTCAGAATCTCATCTTAAGTATGTCCATAAGAAAGAGAGCATGTTTGGTTTTGTTCAATTTTAAAATGATCCCTTATGTAGAAATTGCAGCTTTTTAGGCAGATCTGTTAATTAATTTTGAAATCACAAGTCACTGAAATTATGTGAAATTGAGTAAAGAACATTTTAACATTAGACTGCATCTGGTCACATTATTATTAATGTCCAATTTCCAGGAATTGTTACACTCAAAAGTAGAAAAGACTTACATTCATGAATACTAAAAATCCTAGTCCAAAGGTGACTCCATATTCTTTTTTTTTCACTTTTTAAAAATTTCTTTTCAGCGTAACAGTATTCATTGTCATATTCTTAATATAATTTTACTTAGGCAAATTGATGGACTTACTTGAAATATTTTTGAAAGAAATATTATCTTTCATATAATGGAAAGGAAAAAAAGTTAATTTAGAATGATTGCCCTAGGAGGAATATTATTTATACAAGAATTATTAAAATGCAAATTTCTTGCACATTAACCAGTTTTTCTTACCAGGTATGCTAAATTTTACTTAAGTTTCATTTAGTGAAAACAAGTGTTTGCCTCTGACAATTTCTACTTTAAATTTTATTTCAGGCACTTAATAGAATCAGGTTTCTTGTATTTCTTTTCTATGAAGCAGATATAAATCTTCATCTCACAGACCCTGAGAAGGGCCATCAATTGTGGGACTTATTTATATGTTAAATACATCATTTTATTTCATAGTCTAATAACTTGCTCAGAGAAGTTAAACAGTTGATTTAAATCTTAGTCCTCATTTTACTTTTCTGATGAAACCTTTCCTAATCCTCCTAGGTAATCCTTCTACCTTGCACGTGGCTGTGTTTTCCTGTTCTGCCTGTTTTCCTAGAAGGCAACCTGTCACATTGGATTATAGACAGTGTTTTATTTATGTTCTTTTACATCTTGACCTCTCAGAAGGGAGAGTTTGATCATTATTTATTATATTTTAAAAGCTTCTTCTGCTTGTCATTTTTTTAAGACAAGCCCAACATCCGTAACTGCTAAGTACTGGTTAATTATTGCTGGATAACAAATTATTCTAAAACATCGCAGCTTAAAACAAGAAACATTTATTATCTTACCATGGTTTTTTTTGGACCAGTAATTCAGGTCTTGTGTGGCTAGATGGCCCTCTTTCTAGGTCTTAAGAAGGCTGCAGTAAACAAGTCAGTCTGGGATATGGCCACCAGAGGTTTCCAAGATGATTCACTTATAGGGCAGTTGGCAGGATGCCTCCGATCTTGGTTATGTAGCTCTGCCAGTCGGGCTGCAAGAGTGTCCTCATGATATGGCAGCTGGATTTCCCCAGAATGAGTAATATAAGAGAAAGACCAAGGAAGAAACAATGATGACTTACTATCTAGTGACCAAGACACCATATTATTTTCATTAGAAGTCCTTCATTCTAGCTCACACAATAAGGGGAATACATTTGTGGTGGATTTCACTCTGATTTTGTAGGGAGTTGTATTAGAGCTTTCCAGAGAAACAACACCAATATATATATATTAGGTTTATTATAAGAATTGACTCACATAATTATAGAGATTTTATATATTATATATTTTACACATATATATTATATAAATAAATATACATGTGTGTATATATATTATATATATGTAGATATAGATACATATGTTAGGTTTATGATAAGAATTGGCGCACATAATTATGGCTCAGAAATCATGATCTGCTGTCTTCATGCTAGAGAACCAGGAAAGCTCATGGTATAATTAATTCCAGGTCTCTTGAAGATCCAAAAGCCAGGAGTGCCAATATCTGAGGGCAGAAGATGGATGTCTGGGCTTAGGCGAAGAGCAGTTCACCTTCCATTTGCCTTTCTGTTCTATTCAAGCTTCAGTGGATTGGATGATGTCTGCCTTCATTAGCTGGGATGATCTTTACTCAGTATGCAGATTCAAATACTTTTCTCTTCCAGAAACACCCTCATAAACATAACCAGAAATGTTTTACAACCTATCTGCTGTCCCTTAGCCTTGTCAATAAAATTAGCCTTGTCACATAAAATTAACTATCACAGAAATGTCAAAAAATTAGTGGACATATTTTAAACTAACATACCCACCAACCTCTATTTCACCTAAATCCTTGTTTCCAAACCCTTTGGCTTCATATTTATAACTGGTCTTCTTCACAAGAATGCTAGGTTGGGTAATGTGTAAACACATGAATACCTTTAATTATACTTAAGTTTGAAAGTGGATTTGAATCCTTTACTCAGCCTCACTTTCTCTTTTTGTCATCTATAGTAATAGTTATAAGAAATTTATGAGAACTAAATGAAGCAATACACATAAAGTGCTTCACACTGTGACTGCTGCATTATAAACAATCATGTTAATGACTGATCTTATTATGATCATAAGCAGATGTGAAGAGCATCCACCATATGCTTTGCTATTTCGATCATGCCTCAGTTGTGTTTCTACCTATCACAAAAGCAAAAGGAATGCCCTGCCTGTGTACAGTCCTAGATTCCTTCCACACTGACTGAATAAAATATAAGAAGGGAACATCATATGGAAGAATTGAACCTTTTTCCAGTTTAGTAATCACATTGGGAAATAAGTTCCTTATTTTGAAGATCCCATTTTGTTCTTAATACAGACCCAAATCTCTTTTCTTGAATAAAGAAGGAGGGAGAGGCACCTGGCTGGCTCAGTTGGTAAAGCATGCAATACTTACTCTTGGGATTGTGACTATGAGCCCCACACTGGGCATAGAGTTTACTTAATAAAAAATAGTACAAAACAAAGGAGGGAAAGGTGATCACCCCATTACGTTTGGAAGGTTTGTAGGACATTTAACATAGTGTCTGATTTTATAAAATCTCAAGTAAAATGTGTTACCTTAACACACACAGAAATGACTACAGTTTAATAATATTATATAGCCCACATGGCATGTAGTATTTTACTTACCTTACTTGAATAAAAGGTCGCAAAGTATTTTTTACCTCACCATATTCTGTGATGGCTGAACAGAAAAATATAAAAACAGGGTAACTGTGGTTAAAAAACTGTCTGATTTTACTAAGTGGTCAGTCAGGCTGTTTATTTCCCAAATAGCTGCTTTAGTTTAAGTTCTCAGAATAATCATGTTATTCTATTTTATCTTTCCAATTTAGAGTTGTTTCTAGGATACAATAAGAGAATAGAGGTAAAATTTACTACCGTTGTATTCCTACTCCTGCTTTTACTGGAGGTAAAATTAAAATATATGCTAAATTTGAGTTTTTTCCAAAGGAAAATTATTTCCATTTACTCTCTTTTCCAGAAATATCCTGAACACGTTTTTTAAAAACTTTCTAAAATCCTATATTGTTAACTAATGAATGATTAAAGCATCTGATGTACCCTACAAAGAATGTTTGGCTCCCTCAACCCAGGGAGTCAAAGTTCTCTTCATTTCCCTTTTTATCCTTTACAACTGATTTGACATAGAAGGTATCTTTGATATAGAAGGTGCCTTTCCAATATCAATAACATACTTTTGATTTAGATGTTTTATACAGGTGATTTCTGAAGAAATAGTGAAATCATAGTAACATAGTACCTGGAATTACATCTCTTTACAGGTATCATTCCTCTCAGAATTGGGTAGAATACAACAGGCTTTTTCTAAGAATGATGAAAATTATAACATGAACAAGAGAAAATTTAATAAGGGAAGAGAAAGGGCAAAGATGTACAAAAACTGGAAATAGTACGTTTTCCAGCTAATTACAGAAAGTAAATTGTTATTTTCATTATCTGTGTTTTCAAGTAATACAAGGTTATAATTCATAATGGAGATCAGGCACTGGTCTGGGATTTGTTCCATGCAAAATAATAATATGAATAAGAAAAGGGTGCTGGTCGAAATACCAAATTATTAAAAAATATGAATAATTCTTAAGACTTCGTGAAAAGAAAAGCTTTTCATTGTATTCATTGTTATCCATTCTTTGCCCTCTGCCCTCATCTTTTTTTTAGTCCACATACCTAACTTACCATGTTAAAGCAGGAAAACTAAACATTCAGAGTCTATGCACTGACACTTCTGGGGAAGATGGTGGAGTAGGGGGAACCTAGGCTCACTTTGCCCCATGGATACACCTAGATAACACTCACATCAGTACAGATAACCCAGAAAATGACCCAAACACTGGCAGAACAGACTCTCCACAGCTAAATGTAGAGAAGAGGCCATATCAAAGAGAGTAGGAAGAGCAGAGATGTGGCTGGGATCCAAAATGCCCCCATGGTACTGTCCACAAGAGGGAGGGGTGCTATGGGACTGTAGAGAGAAGAGGAACAGACCTCTCACCAGGCACCCTAGGTAGGGGGACCCATGCTGGGAATATGAATCCCTATAACATTTGGCTTTGAAAACTAGAGGGGCTTAACTTTGGGAGTTCTTACAATCAATGGGGCTTAACACCTGAAAACTTAAAAACGAGCAGGTTTGGCTCTGGGAGAGCCAGAAGAGCAAGAGGAAATTGAGTAGCCCCCACCCCTTAAAGAAATAGCATAACAAACAGTCCTCCGGAGATACAGCATGGAAACAGCAATTTGAAAAACCCTGGAGTATACATGCAGGAGGTAGATTTGTTTACTAACCTCAGAGCATGTGCTGGGGGGCCAAAGATCTTTGGGACATATCTCAAAGAACAAAAGAGTTGGCAAGTGTTATTTCCCTCCCCACACCCAGCCTAGATACACAGATATGTGTGGGAACCAGCACAGCACAAACACTTTCCACCTGGCTTGCTTACAGCACCAGACCCTGAACCCTTATGTGGAACCACCCCCTCAGTAGTTTTTCCAAGTAGCTACCAGTTCCCTCGCAAAGGAGACTAATGCAAACCTTGCTAACACCAGGTACCCCACTCTCATATTTTCCTTTGTACACTCTCCCTTCAGCCTGGCCTTGGCAGGAATTTTCTGGGACAGTTGCAAGTCCCCTACCACAGTGGACCAGCGCACACCTTGTTGAGACCACATACCCTGCTCCAGAGTTCTCCTGTGGACTGGCCCCATCCAACATGCCCTTGGCAAGGGTCTGTCCAAAGCAAGGCCACCAGATGGCACTGTGAAATCACCTCCACCAGCTGCCCCAAAGTAAGTCCTGCCCGGGGAAGAGGGGAAGAAACTACACAAATTTGACTGTAGCCCCAGCAGTGAGCATGGGGTACATATATGGTCTGCTGTATGCCCTACCAACCAACAGAGTTTCTCAGGGGACAAAACAGTGGGAGCATTCTTCAGTTCAATCCTACCACAGCTCCAGCAAATGCCTGGTCTAACTCAACTCAAGCCCAAGGTATCCCCAGACTGGCACATTCCACAGCAGGCAAAGAGAGCCTTTGCAGATGACTAAAGGAAAATGTGGCACAACCATAACAGCAGGACGCATGCGTCACACAGAGACACCCCTGAAGCCGCAAGGTTCTGGTGAGCACAGAACATTGCACTGAAGGGCACTACAGGGCCTTTTCTTTATAAGGTCATGACTTTGAAAACAAGAAACATAGCTGACTGTCCTAACACAGAGAAACAGACACAGAAAGTTAGACAAAATGAGGAGACAGAGTAGTGTGTCCCAAATGAAAGAACAGGTCAAAAATCACAGCAAGAGACCTAGGTGACTGGAGATAACTTATATGCCTTATAGAGAATTTAAAGTAATGATCATAATGATACTCACTGGACTTGAGAAAAGAGTAGAGGACATCAGTGAGACCTTTAACAAATAGATTTAAAAAACCACTAATCAAGGTGAAGAACGCAACTAAAGAATCCCAGAATGAACACATATCTGTAACTTCTCTGATCAATATACAGAATACTATTAGCAATGCAGTCACAATGTTTCACGATTCTCCAGAGATAATCACCATCCTGGCTTTTTTTTTTTTTTTTTTTTTTTTGCATCACAAAGTAGCCCGTTACTGAAATTTATAGAAATGGAATCATACAATATGCATCATCCTGTGTCTAGCTTTTTTTGCTCAACATAATGAAATTCATCCATGTTTTTAGATGTAGTAGTAGTAGTACATATATTCTTTGCCATGTAATATTCCCCTATAGGAATATTCCACAGTATATTTATCCACTCCACTGTTGGACACTTAAGATTGTTTATACTTTAAAAGCTATACTGAATAAAGCTGTCATAAACAATAACAACAAAAGAATATATTAGGTGTAATAAATAGGAAGTAAACTAGAGGAAGAAGAAGAATAAATCAGTGACCTGCAGGACAAAATAAAGGAAAGTAATCAAGCTGAGCAGGTGATGTGGGGAAAACGTTCTGCAAAATGAGAGTAGACTTAGGGAAATCAGCGACACCATCAATCATAATTACATTATAGTGATCCCCAAAGAAGAAAAAGAAAGGGGGGGGGCAGAAAAATTATTTGAAGAAAAATAGCTGAAAACTTCACAAATCTGGGGAAGGAAAAGAAATCCAGATCCAGGAGGCATAGAGATACCCTAACAAAATCAACCCAAAGAGGTCCACACCAAGACACACAGTAATTAAGATGGCAAAAATCATGATGAAGAGAGAAGGTTTAAAGCATCAAGAGAAAAGAAAATAATTACATACAAAGAAAATCCCATAAGGCTAATAGCTGATTTTCTAAAACTGAAGGAGACATAAAGAGCTTCCTACCAAATGAAAGTTAAAGAAATCCATGACCACTAAACCAGTCTTACAATAAACATTAAAGAGGATTCTTTGAGTGGAAAGGAAAGACAATAAGACCATAAGGAAAGAGTAGGGAAAGTAGGAAGAAGAAAAGGAGTAAAAATAAGTCTATCTATAAAAAATCAATCAAGGGACTCACAAAATGAAAGGATGTAACATATGACACCTATATCTAAAATGTAGGGGTAAGAGGAGTAAAGAATAGGTTCAAACTGAAGTGACCATCAACTTAATATAGACTGCTATATGTGGAAGATGATGTTTTATACAAAATGAATGGTAACCACAAATCAAAAAACAGTAATAGATATGCAAAGAATAAAGAGAAAGGAATCCAAGTATATCACCAATAAAGGCCAACAAGCCATGAAAGAGATCAAGAGAAGGATCAGAGAAAATCTGTAGAAACAACCATAAAACAAGTAACAGAATGGCAATAAATATATATCAATAATAAATGTAAATGAAATAAATGCTTCAATTAAAGACATATGGTGACACAATGGATAAAAAACAAGAACCACCTTTATGCGACCTACAACAGACTCTTCTCAGACATAAAGACATATGCAGATTGAAAGTGAAGGGATGGAGAAGCATTTATCATGCAAGTGGATGGCATCAGAAAGCCAGTATAGTCATACTTATTTCAGACAAAACAGACTTTAAGGTAAAGAGTGTAGGAATACACAAAGAAATACACTATATAATAATGAGGGGATCAAAGAAGACATAAAAGTTATAAATATTTAGGCACTTAACATGGAAGATTCCAAATACCAGAAGGCATGAATAACAAATGTAAAGTAATTGGTAGGACTACAGTAACAGCAGAGGCCTTTAACACCACATTATCCAAATGGAAAATCAAAAAGAAAAGAGTGATTTTGAGTGGCACATTGGACCAAATGGATCTAACAGATATATTTAGAGCACTACATTCTAAAACAGCAGAATACACATATTTTTGAGTGCACCTGCAACATTCTCCAGAAGAGATCACATATTAGGTCATAAATCAGGCCTCAACCAATTCAAAAGATTGAGATCATACCATGCATATTTTCAGACTACAGCACTGAAAGTTGTAGTGAACCTCAAGAAAGAAATCTGGAAATCACAAATACATGGAGGTTAAGTAACATGGTACTAAACAATGAATAGTTCAAATAGGAAATAAAGGAGGAAATTTTAAAAAAATACATGGAAACAAATGAAAATGAAAAAACAATGGTCCAAAATCTTTGGGATGCAGCAAAAGCAGTTTAAGATGGGAATTTATAGGGCGCCTGGGTGGCTCAGTGGTTTAGGCCGCTGCCTTCGGCTCAGGTCATGATCTCAGGGTCCTGGGATCGAGTCCCACATCGGGCTCTCTGCTCGGCAGGGAGCCTGCTTCCCTCTCACTCTCTCTGCCTGCCTCTCTGCCTACTTGTGATCTCTGTCAAATAAATAAATAAAATCTTTAAAAAAAAAAAAAAAAAAAAGATGGGAATTTATACCAAAACACGTCTACCTCAGGAAGTAAGAAAAGTAACAACTATGCAAAGTAACCTTACACCTAAAGGAGCTAGAAAAACAACAAACAGCCTAAAGCCAGCAGAAGGAAGAAAATAAAGATTAGAGTAGAAATAAAGCAAACAGAAACTAACAACAAAAACTATTAGTGCAGATCAATGAAACCAGGAGCTGCTTCTTTGAAAAGACCAACTGAACTGATAAATCCCTTGCTAGATTCATCAAAAATATATAGATGATAAATAGGTAGGTAGGTAAAAGGACTCAAAAGCAGAACTGAAAGAGGAGAAATAACGATAAACATAACAGAAATATGAAGGACTGTAAGAATACTTTACAAAACTACATGGCAACATTGACAACCTAAAACAAGTGGATAGATTCATTGAAACATTTAACAATCCAAAACCAAATCAGTAAGAAATGGAAAATTTGAACAGACCAGTTTCCAGCAATGAAATTGAATTGGTAATCAAAACACAGGCAACAGGGGCGTCTGGGTGGCTCAGTGGGTTAAAGCCTCTTCCGCTCAGGTCATGATCCCAGGGTCCTGGGATCGAGCCCCACATCGGGCTCTCTGCTCCGCGGAGAGTCTGCTTCCTCCTATCTCTCTGCCTGCCTCCCTGCCTATTTGTGATCTCTGTCTTTCAAATAAATAAATATAATCTTAAAACAACACCACACTGGCAACAAACAAATGTCCAGGACCAGATGGCTAACAGGTGAATTCTAGCAAATATTTTAAGAAGAGTTAATACCTATTCTTCTCAAATCATTCCAAAAAAATAGAAGAGGAAGGAAAACTTCCAAATTGCCTCAGTAAGGTCAACATTACCCTGATATCAAAACCAAATAGACATCACCAAAAAAAGCACTATAGGCCAATATCTCTGATGAAAATAGATGCAGAAAATCTCAACAAAATTCTACCAAACTGAATCCATTAAAGAGATCATTCACCACCACAAAGTGGGATTTATTCCCAGGATGCAAGCATGGTTCAGTATTCACAAATCAAGCAACAAGATGCATCCCTCAATGACAAAAGCTAAAAAATGTATGATCATTTCAATGGATGCAGAAAAAGCATTTGACAAAGTACAATATCCCTTCATGATTAAAAAAAAACAAAACAAAAAAACTCAAGATAGGTTTAGAGGGAACATACCTCAACATACTAAAGCCCATGTATGAAAAACCCACAGCTAACACCATGCTCATAGGTGAAAAATTGAGAGATTTCCCCCCAAGATTAGGAACAAGACAAAAATGTCTATTCTTTCCACTTTTATTCAACCTACTACTGGAAGTCCTAGCCACAGAAATCAAATAAGAAAAAGGAATAAAATGTATCCAAATTGGTAAAGAAGAAGTAAAACTTTTACAATTTGCAGATGACATGATACTGTATGTAGAAAACCTGAATACTTCATCAAAAAATAGTAGAGTGATAAATGAATTTAGAAAGTTTCAGGATACAAAAAATCAATGTACATAAATCCTTTGCACTTCTAGATACTAATAATGAATCAGGAGAAATTAAGAAAGCAATCCCATTTACAATTGCACCAAAACCAGTAATATACCTAGGAAAAAACTTAACAAAGGAAGTGAAAGACTTGTACTCTGAAAAATATAAAACATTGATGAAAGGAAATAAAGAAGAAACAAAATGGAAAAAAAAAAAACATGCTTATGGGGGCGCCTGGGTGGCTCAGTGGGTTGGGCCTCTGCCTTCGGCTCAGGTCATGGTCTCAGGGTCCTGGGATCGAGCCCCACATCGGGCTCTCTGCTAGGCAGGGAGCCTGCTTCCCCACTCTCTCTCTGCCTGCCTCTCTGCCTACTTGTGATCTCTGTCTGTCAAATAAATAAATAAAATCTTTAAAAACAAAACAAAACAAAACAAAACATGCTTATGGATTGGAAGCACAAACATTATTAAAATGTCTATACTATACAAAGCAATCTACAGATCTAATGCAGTCCCTCTCAAAATGCCAATAGCATTCTTCACAGAACTAGAACAAATGAACCTAACATTTCTTTGGAACCATGAAAGACCTCAAATGTCCAAAACAATATTGAAAAGGAGAAACAAAATTGGAGGTATCACAATTCCAGATTTCAGATTATATGGTAAAGCTGTAACAACCAAAACAATATGGTATTGACCCAAAAATTGACACATAGATCAATGCAAAAGCATGAAAATCCAAGAAACAGCCCTGTGACTATATGGTCAATTAATTTTCAACAAAAGGTGCAAGATAATGCAATGGGAGAAAGTCTGTTCAACAAATGGTATTGGGAAAACTGGACAGCTCCAGGCAAAAGCATGAAAATGGACCACGTTGTTATACCAAACACAAAAAATAAACTCAAAATGGATTAAATACTTAAATGTAAGAACAAAAACCATAAAAGTCCTAGAAGAAAAGACAGGTAGTAATTTTTCTGACATCGTTTGTAGTATCATTTTTCTAGATAAGTCTCCTAAGGGAAGGGAAGTAAAAGCAAAAATAAACTATTGGGACTTTGTGAAAAAGAATTTCAGCACAGCAAAAGAAATAATCAACAAAACTAAAAGGCAACATACTGAATGGGAGGAGATATTTGCAAATGACCTATCTGATAAAGAGTTAGTATCCAAAATATATAAAGAATTGATACAACTCAACACCAAATAAATAATTAAAAAATGGGCAGAAGAAATAAGCAGCCATTTCTCCAAAGAAGACATCCAGATGGCCAATAGACACATGAAAAGAATCTAAACATCACTCATCATCAGGGAAATACAAATCAAAACCATTATGAGATATAACCTCACAGTAGTTAGAATGGCTAAAATAAAAAACACAAGAAACAACAAGTGTTGGTGAGGATGTCGAAAAAAAAAAAGGATCGCTCATGCACTGTTGGTGGGAATGCAAACTGAATCAGCCACTGGGTAAAACATTATGGGGGTTCTTCAAAAATTAAAAATAGAATTGCCATTCAGAGAACTTATTCCACTATTGGTGTTTACTCAAAGAATACAAAGACTCTAATTCAAAAAGTTATATGACCCCTATATTTACTGCAGTGTTATTTGCAACAGGCAAATTATGGAAGAAACCCATGTGTCCTTTGATAAATGAATGGACAAAGAAGGAGTGGTACACACACACACGGAATATTACTCAGCCCTAAAAAAGAATGAAATCTTGCCATTTGCTGCAACATGGATGAAACTGTAGAACATAATGCTATTGAATAAGTCATTCAGAGAAAGACAAATACCATGATTTCACTGTTTTGTAGAATTTAAGAAACAAAACAAAGGAATTAAGGAGGACAAACTAAAAGACAGACTCTCACATCTAGAGGACAAAAAGGTGGTTGCCAGAGGTGAGGTGGGTTGGGGGATGGATAAACTAGGTGAAGAGGATCAAGAGTACCCTTATCTTGATAAGCACTGAGTAATAAAAAGAATTGCTGAATCAGTATACTGTACACCTGAATATTCAGTATATCCAGTACACCTGAAGCTAATATAACACTGTATATTAACTACACTGGAATTCAAAATTTTTAAAAGATAAAAAATGTATGCTGAGACATAAAAAATGCCTTTGTAGAGCATTCTACATACAGTCTTTAAGACCCAACCTTAAAATTTTGGGTTTTTTAAGACTCATAATTATAGGTTGTTAGTGTAAGTTCCCTTGGTAGAATTTTCCCAAAGTGAATGCATTTTGTTCTATTCATTCTTTCTCATATCAAATATATTAATAAGCCTACTGAGCTTTGCTTTTGAAAGAAACCTAGTTTTAGAATGGGAGGAAGAAGCAAAGGTGAGGCTATTTGTCAGTTTTGAAATACATTTCATTAACTGATTTCCTTTTAAATAGCTTGATTGTAAAGACTGCTTTTGTTGTAATTCATCCTTTCTGGTGATAAATAGTAATTGAAATTGAAAACTAAAGAGGAGAATTAACCTGAGAAAATGAGGTAGGGGGGAAAAAAAAGAAAGAAATTGAAGGAACATCTAACCAGAGAAGTTTAGTTGAAGAATATCTTAGCCATTTGGAGGACAGATTTGGAAGTAACGAACTGGACATTAGAGGAATAAAAAAGTGAAATGAGGCTAGAAAAAAAAATCTCATGATGCTGCCTAGAACTAACCTAGTATGAGTTATTGTTTGGATTTTACCTTACGAATTGTGTGTATAAACTCTGTGGTTATAATCCCAGCTGACTGAATCATAATTTAAAGAAGTTTAATGTTGATGCATCTTTCAAAGACACAATACAGAGGAGTAGATTTATTATGAATGCAGGTGTTTGGAGCTCATTAACTTAGAAAGATTGGAATATATTTAAAACTTTGCATCAAAAATGAGTGAGATACTTACTATATTACAAAACAAGTCAGATAGCTACTTCTTGAGGTATCCTTTGATATTATAAAGAACTCCCACAGGTCAAATATTTGATAAATGTAAAAACACATAGTGAATTCCCTGGGAGGGAAGTCTCTGACAAACTTCAAGATACCTAATCTGATGAGTAATGCAGAATAAATTATTTTAATTTGCATAAGCAATGTGGTATACACAAAATTTGCTGGTTTTTTCAGGGCTTAGCTTAAGCACAGGCTATTGCATGTTTGTTATGATTTAAAATATATCAGGAAATTCTAGCTCCTTTACTTTCTTTCCATTTACTTATTAAATATTTCAACAAGGAAGTTGTTTAATTTCCAAATATTAATGCTATCCCTAGTGAAGATTAATTTCTTCCCCTTTTTGCTTTCACTTAGGATGCAGAAAGTTGAAAAATTTATTTCCCAATCTAACAACAAGTATAAGACAGATAAAATGCAGATCTATAACTCTTCTTGAAACTATCAGAAAGTTAAGGTTGCAGTATAATCAAATAGCCAGAAATTCAAGGAAAATGGTGCCACCAATGAGATGTGACTTGCAAACAGTAGTTACCCTAGGACACAGAGCAGCATAGGTAAGAAGATTTCGGCTAAAATTTTAAAGAGTTGCTAAGATAATTATGTAGCTGAGCCAATATGAGTTCACTCTTTGATGAGTCAGAAACTGTACTAGACTGAGTTTTTGCACAAAGAAAACTTTTATTTGCAGCAAATAAGGAGACCTCAGGGAATGGCTACCAAAGACATGACTCCCCTAGGGAGGGTGAATGGGTTCCTTTTGTTTAGGATTAGAAAGACTATTTAGATAGGGAAGTCTTGTCATCCTATGTAGAGTTGGGCATAATGTCTTGCATTGCCTTAATGAATATGTCTATACATACATTGTACATTATGTAAATGAGGCTGAGGCCCCTCACTGGGGAGATATTTAGTTTTATAGTGAGGTAAAGGTAATTGTAGGTCATTCCAGAGGTCACTCCATAGTCCATCTGCTCAGGTGCAAGTCAGATTTAGCTCAAATTGTCTGGGTAGTTTGAGCAGGCTGGGGGTGGGGTATCAATTTTGTTGGGGTGATTGCCATCACCTGGGGTGGCAGAGCTTTCAGGTTTCATTTGCCTGAGTTAAGAGGAAATCAGAAAAAAGAGCTTAGGGGAAAATGTAAGATCAACGTTAGTGAATACAAACAGGTATGCAGTAAAAATCAGGTCTTCGGTCTAGCTGGTGACAGTGTGAGTTAATGTGGGAGTGTAGTCCTTCAACAAGACAAATTTGTTCCACTTGTACACTCTCCACAAATCTCGTTATGTGCATCTGAGAAGGATTATGGACAGAAAAAATAGTGTTAAACCTGGGTAGGGGAGCAGCTACCATGATAGGAGCAACAAAAACTATCTAGAACTTGGTATGCTGAGGAATAAAGGCTTAATCCCTTGATGAAAGAAGAACAAAGACTGCCATCTGAATGACACAATTGAAGATCCATTTCAACTGGGGAGAAAGAACAGAGTAAAATGAGCAAATGAAACAAAAAACACTACAGGTGGGAAAGAGCAGGAGGATGTACTGGGTCCAGGCAATTGGACATCTAATGCTGAGGAGAAAAAACAATCATTAAGCAATCCCAACACCAAAGGTCTAGGAATACAGGCAATGTTTGCATCAATGCAAGAGACAGGTATCCCCACATCCCCAATAAAAGCTAGAGAACCTAGACTATTAATTTGCAAGGGCTGCAATAACTTAATACCACAAACAGGGTATTTTAGAAGGTGACCAGACAGATTGGGTGAAGGGCCTTATTTTAATTTAATCGCCTCTTCAAAGGCTCTGTCTCCAAAAAGTCCAATTCTGAGAAATTGGGGGGTAGGTCTTTAACATCTGATTTTGGAGGACACACATTTAGCTCATTTCATTGAGTAATAAATAAAGCAGTCTACCACTAGCGGAGAGGCGGGAGGATAAAGGAAGACCTTCTCTAAGACGCAAGCACATAGGAAAGTCTAAAGCTGAAAGTGAAACAAGAACATTGAGACTATTTCCAGTAACTCAACTGCCACACTAAGCAAAAGGTAAGGTTAGAGAAATTTGAAGCCAATAGTTAAGTGCGTTGACGGGAACCATAAGCACATCACCCAAATCCAACCCACCTCTTAAACCCTTCACACACACAATTAAGTTCTAGCAAAGAGGAGGCATGCCCATTTCTTAGTATAAATATAATGTACCTCAGTATTTACTCTCCTACACAAAGTTCTGCAAAATCAAATAGAATAAGACAAACAGCATGAACACACACACACACACACACTCATACACACAGCATGCACACATACAAATCATAAAAGGGAAGCATAATCAAAAGCCCTAGAGTTAGAGATGATCTATATGTAGCAATTATCAGACAGGGAATGTAAACTATGATTATTATGATAAGGGCTTTATTTTGAAAAGTAAATAAAATGGATGATCAGTTGGGGATTTTGGTAAAGGTATGGGAACGATAAGAATCAATGGAAATCTAGAAATAAAAACAACAGAAAAATAGGCAAAAAATGTCTTTAAATTCAGCATACCTGAGCAAGAATCTGTGAACTTAATATATGTCAAAGGAAATTACCTAAACAGAATTGCAAAGTGGTAAAAGAGTGGAAAAAACACAGCAAGCATCTAAGAATTGTTAAATAAACAAATGGAGATGGACCTTGAAAATTCCCTAAGCAGACAAAACCAGTTTAGTCATACAGAGCCTAAGTTAGCTTATTTTTCAAGACTAATTGACCTGGGTCAATTATTGCTTATGCCTCTGGAATTTGTAAGTAAAACAGTTTCCCAAAATTAATATGAAAGAATCACTAACTAATTCCCTACCTTAAGAAAACTCTATTATCATTACCAGTCACTGTGAAAAATCGTCACTGCTTTCTCACTATTTAAGCTATTCTATAAAAATATATCCCTGAGTCTCATTCCATGCTTTTGTTTGAGTGTTCTGACTCACAAACTATCTTTTTTATTGACCACATTAAGCTTTTAATAATTACTATTTTGGTGATTTACTGGATTTATTTCAACTAGTTCTGAACTTTTGAGGAAGTTGTGGGATAATCTCAAATGATCTGATATGTGTGTAATTAGACCCCCAGAATGAAACTAGGGAGTGCTAAATTGTAAGAAAAATTAGAATGATGGCCAAGAATTTTCAAAAAATAATAGAGGATATCAAACTATATAAGCAAAGAAGCTCAGAAAAATACAAGTATGGTAAATATTTATACTAAAAAAATGAAAGATAAACACTAATAATCAAGCAAACCAGCTAAACATATAATATCCAAACTTCTAAAAACTGATGATAAAGCAAAAATTTTAAAAGAAGCTGGCGATAATAGACGCCTTATATACAGAGGAGTAAAAATTAAAATACTAGCTAACTTAAAAAAAACTGTAAGTCAGAAGACAAGGAAGGTATAGGGAAGGAAAAATTGTCTTCTACATTTCAAAAGGCATTTATTAGAGACAGGTTAAAAGGAGAAAATTTAATTTTGTGTGTATGTGAGAGGTTCAAAGACAAGTAAAATGAAGTATATATGCCTTCCTCAGTTATGGAATGGGATAGAGGCATGGAGTTTTGAAAGAGAGGAAAGCAATGCACAGGGCACTAAGAAAAATGGTAATTAGATATTTGCTATGCCATACAGATGGGTCAGTTATTTTTTTTCCTCTTTTAATAACATGGATTCTGGGAAATACCACTTCAGTGTAGATTATTCTAGGCAGTTAGGGAACAAAAGTTTTTTCTTGAACCTACAAAATCTTCACTGTCTTCAGCTCAAAATAGTCCACATTTCAAAGTGACACAATTTGTGAAGACTTGCTCTGAACCCCTTTAAACAGCACCTTTAAGGAGCTAAAGGGAAAAAAATATATGAGAATTCTACAAACAGCAAAACTATGTTTTAAATTAAAATAATGATGTAAACCATGGTCTTTTATTGATAATGATGTGGCAATGTAGGTTTATCAATAGTAACAAATGTACACCTGTGGTTGTATATCTCTGGTGCAGGATATTGACAATGGGGGAAGCTGTACAGGTGTAGGGGTAGGGATAGTGATCCTAAAACTGCGTTAAAAAATAAAATCTGGTTTAAAAAAAGTAAATTAATTATGATACTCCTCTTGAGAGTACACTTGTCATCCTTACATGGCATATAAGAGGGCTCCAGAGTTGGAAAAAGCCTCACAGTACAGTAACTCAATTTAGAGTTACTGCTGAGAACTTTACTAAATGTTAGTGGTAAAATTAAAGTCTTCCTTATCAAAAAAAAAAAAAAAAAGGAAAAATAATGTTTTTAAACATGCATAATCTGGAAGGATCCATAATGATCAAAATTACTCTAAAATATTAAAGGAAAGTCCTCAGACAAGGCATATGGTAACAAAATGAAACTTAGATCTACAAAGAAATGAAGAGTGCCAGAAATGGTAGAGAAATATAAACATAAAATTCATTCTCCTTATTTTAATTGCCTTAAAATATAGCTGACTCGTTTTTAAAATAATGTTTTATGAATTTTAACAAATTAGATAATAAGACAAAAAGTTAGAAAGGTGGGGCGCCTGGGTGGCTCAGTGGGTTGGGCCGCTGCCTTCGGCTCGGGTCCTGATCTCAGGGTCCTGGAATTGAGTCCCGCGTCGGGCTCTCTGTTTGGCAGCAAGCCTGCTTCCCCCTCCTCTCTCTCTCTCTGCCTGCCTCTCTGTCTACTTGTGATCTCTCTCTGTCAAATAAATAAATAAAATCTTTTTAAAAAAAGTTAGAAAGGTGGAATTGGCAATACATGATTATAAAAATTTTTTTTTAAGATTTTATTTATTTGACAAAGAGAGGGAACACAAGTAGGGGGAAAGGGAGAAGCAGCAGCAGGCTTCCTACTGAGAAGGGAGCCCCATTCAGGGCTTCATCCCAGGACACCGGGATCATGACCTGAGCTGAAGACAGATGCTTAATGACTACACCACCCAGCCACCCCATGATTGTAAAATTCTTACACTATATTTGAAGTCATATAAAAAAGGAAAGGAAAAATCAAGCAAAGAAACAGAAAGAATTGAAAACAAGTAAGAAAATAGATTATTAACCAACTATATGAATTGAAAGTTAATAGCATAAAAATATTACTTAAAGATAATGTATAATGGCAAGCAAGACCCAATTATATGCTGTCTACAGATAAATAAAATTGAAAAGAATATAAAAATAGGTATTGCCAGGGCACCTGGGTGGCTCAGTGGGTTAAGCCTCTGCCTTCAGCTCAGGTCATGATCTCAGCATCCTGGGATCGAGCCCCACATCAGGCTCTCTGCTCAGCAGGGAGCCTGCTTCCTCCTCTCTCTCTGCCTGCCTCTCTGCTTACTCGTGATCTCTCTCTGTCAAATAAATAAATCTTTAAAAAAAAATAGGTATTGCCAGCATTAATCCGGAGAAGAATTGGCTATCTACAGTAACCTCAGAAAATGAACTTTTAACTATTATAAAGGATAATGAGAGGCATTGATGAAAGGTTATGCACTAAGAAGACATAACTGTTGGTGGGAATGCAAACTGGTATAGCCACTCTGGAAAACAATATTGGGGTTCCTCAAAAAGTTAAAAATAGAACTACATGACCCAGCAATTACAGTGCTAGGTATTTGCCTAAAGGATAAAAAATACTGATTTGTAGGGGGCACATGCACCCCAATGTTTATGGAATCACTATCAACAATAGCCAATTTGTGGAAAGAGCCCGGCTATCCGCTGTTGGATGAATGGATAAAGAAGATGTGGTATGGAGCACCTGGGTGGCTCATTCAGTTGACTGACTGGCTCTTGGTTTCAGTTTGGGTCATGATCTCAGGATCCTGGGATTGAGCCCTGAGTTGGGCTCCACACACGGTGGGGAGACTCGATGAGGATTCTCTCCCTCTACTTCTCCCAGCCACTCATTCATGCATGTGCATGCTCTCTCTCTAAAATAACTAAATTTTTTGAAAAGAAGATATGGTGTATACACGCCATGGAGTATTAGTTGGCCATCAAAAAGAAAGAAATCTTGCCATTTGAAGCAAGTGGATAGAGCTAGAGTGTACTATGCTAAGTAAAATAACTCAGAGAAATGCAAATACCATATGATTTCATGCATATGTGGAATTTAAGAAACAAAACAGATGAACATAGGAAAAGGTAAGGGAAAAAAAAAGAGGCAAACCATAAGAGACTCTTAACCACAGAGAACAGACTAAGAGCTGCTGGAAAGGAGGTGGGCAGTAGATGGGCTAGATAGGTGATGGACATTAAAAAGGGTACTTTTGATGAGCACTGGGTATTGTATGTATGTGATGAATCACTAAATTCTACTCCTGAAACCAGTATTACATTATATGTTAACTAACTAGAATTTAAATAAAAACTAAAATAAATGAATAAATAAAATAAATTTAAAAACCCAAAAAAGACAATTGTTCTTAGTACTTATGAACTTTAGAGAGACATTATAAATGATACAAAAAAAAGAAACAAAAAAAAAAACTGAGAGAAGATAAACACACACTTAGAGTTTCAGACTTTTTCAGTAATCAATTTTTTTAAATAAACAGAAAAAAGATAAAAAGTACACAGAAAATCGTTATGTATAGAGATCTGGACATTCTCAACCTATCTGACCAGATATTTATAATCCATCCAAACAACAACATAAGACACATTCATTTCAAATGCACGTGAAATAGTCCCCAAATAGTATGTACTCTGCCCCTCGCTCTAAAAAAAACACCTTGACAAATTTAAAGGAATAAAATCATTTAAAGTATTTTCTCATAAAGTGAGAATGGGAATGGCCAGCAATCCCTATACTGACAATGAAAGATTACTCCAAACTTTGCTGTTAAAGAGAGGAGAAGGCAAGGGGGCCAAAGCTGAGAGATGGAGACCCTTTCCTTTTCTTTTCTTTTCTCCAGCTTTTATTGGTCCTTCAGGATAATCACAAATCCTTATCACTGTTTCTCAAGCATGTGATTTGTGACAGTGGGTTTTACAGGAACTAGGAGGATCTGTTTATGGAAAGATACAATATGCTAATCTGCCTGTTCTGTGAGTTCTGCTAAACACAGCCTAAGCGACAAGCATACATCTCTTAGATAACAGGGCAGCTGTTTGAGCTAAGAAAGCTTAGGGAGGCAAGTCCCTGAGGCTTTCCAAAGGCAGAGTGGTCAGGGGAGGCCTCGGCATTCCAAAGACCCACACCCTTCTCCAAAACATTCCCTGTCCTGGGTGGCCTTTGTGTCACATTTTAGCAAGGCAGGTATTATAGCTAAGTTCATGCTCTACATTAACCCAATAATAAAGCAGAATTAATCCAGAAATCAATTATAAAATATATCTTGAAATTACCCCAGTATTGGGAAATTGAAATTAAAATGCAAAAAACATATCATCAAAAGAAAGTCATAATGAAAACTCCAAATATTTGGAATGAAATAAAAATGAAAACAACAAATCAAAACTTGTAGGATGCAACTAAAACCATTCTCACAGAAAAATAGAATTAAATGCTCATAAGAGAGAGAAAAGGTCTTAAAACAACAACTGTGCCTCCAGCTTATGAAACTATTGAAATAAGTTAAAATTCATCCCTTCTCAGAAGGAAGGGGATAATAAAGATTAGAGAAGATGATAATGACAATGAAACAGAAAAATATTTCAGGAAATGAAGTTGGTTCTTTGAAATGATTGATAAAATTGATAGACCTTTGGCTAGTCAGAGCAAGACACACACAAATTACCAAAATCAAAAATGAGAAAGAAGACATTAATACAAATTATAAAGATTAACATGATAATCAGGATACATTAAGTACAATTTATGCCAATAAATTTGACAAATTAATTTCAGGAAAGATGCAGACTACCAGTGCTTACTTGAGAAGTTGTGACTTTGCCAGTTCCTCTGGTTCTGGGTCTCTACAATTCTACAGTCAATTATGGCTTGGCTGGAAGTTTCTGCTTTCTTGCTCACACAAGTTGTTATTGGCAGGATTTAGTTTTTGTAGATTGTTGGACTGAGGCTTCAGTTCCTCATCAGTACTTGTCTGGAGCACTCCCTAGATTCTTTGTCCTTTGGACCACTTCATAAATTATCTTACAATATGGCATCTTGAATCATCAGATCAAGCAAGAGAAGAGGGTATGAAAGAGAAAGTTAAGACTAAGCCATAGTCTACCATAACCTAATCTCAAAAGTGACATCCTGTCACCTTTGCCATATTTTTTATTAGAAGTTACTAGGTCCAGACCATATCAAGAGAACAGGATCACACAAGGCCATGAATAACAGGAGGTGGGGATCTCTGAAAATTAGATTTGGAAACTGTTTAGGACAGAAATAGTATCTTTTCTCCATAAAGTTTTCAGAAGATCTAGGAGGAGAGAATACTTCCCAACATTTGATGAAGCTAGGATTACTCTTGGTGTCAGTAAAAGACAAAATAAACAAAACAAAGTGAAAACCTAAACTTATAAAGACCACTGTACTTCATGAATATAGGATGCAATCATCCTCAGTAACATAAAACAACTCAAATTTATATTTATCTATCTATCCATCCATCCATCCATCCATCCAAATTTAACCAGTGTTTAAAAGGATAACTCATCAAGGACAAATAGGATTTATTTTGGGTTTGTAATATATGTTTGATATTCAAAAACTGATCAGTGAATTGCATCACATTAAAAATATTAAAGAAAATTCAAATGATAATATTTAATAGATATGTAAAGCATTTGACAACATTCAATATCTATTTGCGATTTTTTTAAAACAGCAATTTAGGAATAGGAAGGGAATACTTCAACCTGGTAATGGGCATCTAAGAATAATCTATATTTATAACATTTGTTGGTGAAAAACAATCTACATACAAAAATGGTTTATCAGACATTATCAAAATTAAAAACTTCTGTTCTGCAAAATAAATTGTTAGGAAAATGAAAGAAGAAGCCACAGACTAGGAGGAAAAAAAAAGAAAATTACTTCAAAACATGTGACTGATAAAAGACCTAGTGTTTGAGACTTTAGACTGGCTGTTCAGAACTGCTGAGACTCATGAGAGTTTGCATATTTACATTGATTTAAATGTATGCTTGTGTATAAAAATATGCACTTTCAGAAGGACCTGTAGAGTATGGTTACTGGAAATTGAGTCTCTATTCACAACTCTGGGTTACAGTCCCTCAATCTAAGATGTATGAGTACATTTTATCCTTTACTATTTCTAAATAAAAAGGAATCCCAGACACCTAAAGGGAGGATCTCAAGAAAAAAAGGCAAAAAGAGAACATAGAGTGATGCAATGCAAACTCCAAGTTATGTGGCAGTGATGTTTGATAGACTATTTTTTATAAGATACTCAGAAATAGTATGTTGATTAGGGGTGCCCAGGTGGCTCATTTGTCAAGTGTCTGTCTTCAGGTCAGGTCATGATCCAGGGGTCCTGGGACTGAGTCCTGCATCAGGCTCCCTGCTCAGCGGGAAGCCTACTTCTCTCTCTCCCACTTCCTCTGCTTGTGTTTCTTCTGTCTGTGTCAAATAAATAGATAAAATCTTAAAAAATAAAAAGAAATAGCATGTTGATTATACATGTAATCCGAATGTATACTAGTACCATTCTTTGCTTTAGGATTTAGATTTGTAGGGCTGAAATCTTTATCTCATATATGCCAAAGATTTCTGTATTTTTAAGGATTTGTATATGAATATAAATAATAGTTAACTCTATGATTTCTCTCTTCTCTTAAATTATCATTCTCTATTTGCTCCTTTTCCTATGTTTGAGCATCTACACATTCAGGGGCCTTTTTTTTTTTTTTTCTCAATCCCATCTTCCGATATTGATCATAAGTATCAGGTATATGGTTTAATAATAGCAATAATAGCAACTGGGTCTATATCTTCAATATAGATGACAATTTATAATTCAATATTAAGTATCTCTTTTCTTAACAAGGTCTTCGCCTCCATATGGTTCTCCAGATTCTTGCTTTATCCATTACTTTTATTTCTCTTTTTCTTTTTCCCTTTTCCTCTTTTTCCAATTTTTTTTAAATTATGATTTTTATTTCCAACAGTAATTTTCACTGCCTCTTTTGCTATTATTATTTAAACACCCAAATCACATAAACTCATCCATGGTCTCTGCTATTTCTTTTCCCTCTGTTTGGGCCACTATTCCTCCTATTAACTCTGTGGCTCATTCTGTCATAGCATTTAGGTTCTTATATCAATGCAGTTTTTCTTAGCAACCCACCCTAACAACCATTTTATTTATTTATTTGTTTACTTACTTATTTATTTAATTTTATTTTATTTTCCTAACAACCATTTTAAACTACATCTATCCATTTCACTTGGATGAAATTTATTTTCCTCATTACACTTATTACCTAACGTATTCTGTGTTTTATTTATTTTGTGTATGGTCTCCATTTTTCCTTATATTAAAATAAAAACTCTGAGTAGGTTTTGAATTATGCATCTGGGTTAGTGTTTTCTTCTTCAAACTAGTTGAGGGGAGAAATGAACTATTATTCATTACAATCACAAATTTATATTAATATTTTATTTTATTTTATTTTTTTTTAAAAGATTTTATTTACTTATTTGACAGATAAAGATCACAAGTAGGGAGCGAGGCAGGCAGAGAGAGAGAGGAGGAAGCAGGCTCCCTGCCAAGCAGAGAGCCCGATGCGGGGCTCGATCCCAGGACCCTGGGATCATGACCTGAGCGAAAGGCAGAGGCTTTAACCCACTGAGCCACCCAGGCGCCCCTATATTAATATTTTAAATGTAACTGATGTCTATTACATGCTGTTTCCCCATATTAGTTTTCTTTTTTTAAGATTTTATTTATTTCTTTGATAGACTGAGAATGAGAGAGCACAGAGGGAGAGTGAGAGGGAGAAGCAGACCCCCTGCAGAGCAGATAGCCCAAAGTGGGATCAATCCCAGGACACCGAGATCATGACCTGAACCAAAGACAGATGCTTAACAGACTGAGTCACCCAGGTTCCCCTCCTCATACTAATTTTCTAAGATAAAATTCAGTGTTGGAAAGAATAGAAATGAAACATGGTTTAAACACACTCTGGGGGCGCCTGGGTGGCTCAGTGGGTTAGGCCTCTACCTTCGGCTCAGGTCATGATCTCAGGGTCCTGGGATCGAGCCCCGCATTGGGCTCTCTGCTCAGCAGGGAGTCTGCTTCTCCCTCTCTCTCTCTGCCTGCCTCTCTGCCTACCTGTGATCTCTGTCTGTCAAATAAATAATCAAAATCTATTAAAAAAATAAATAAACATACTCTCTGTCTCCAATATTGATCAGCACTGAGAATATGAAAAATAAGAGTCTTTTTATCAAGAAGGCAGAGAGTCTATTAGAAATGGTTAGTTATTCTTACCGTATGTTTAAATCTTCCTCAGTTTGTGGATGGGGCACTTTTGGGGGCCTTTGGTGTATGTAGAAGCAAAATCAAGTACATGCGATGATTCACAAAAGAATGGGAACAGCAAATCTAAAAGCCACATATGGAGGTGTAACTAGGTCAACAAACTAAGAATTAGCAGAAAGCAAAAAAATATAGCCCATTGAAAGGCAGGAACTCCATTCCCATCACTTGAAAATATATACATTAGAGGTACTCAAAGCATATTTGTTGAATTTATGAATTTATGTTTAGAACTAGGGATGGGAGGCCAAAATGTAAACAAGAATCAATGAAGTTAGGTGAATACATCTTTGGAACAGATTTGGAATAAGTCTCTTTATAATTTTTCTCATGATACAATATACAGAAGGGTCAGTTACATTTAAATTCTGAAGATGTCACTTTTAAAACAGACTGGATGATCCTTACCATGATATGGCACCTATTTATATACTTGAAGCTAGATACCAACTAATGTAAACTCAGTAGAGTGTGTTTTCACTAGGCTATGTTTAGTCAATTTAGTTTAGCTAACCAGTAAAGAGGACTGAAAATTTTTATTTCATTTCTGAGCTTTAATGTCAGGTATAAAACATTGCCTTCTCATTTGTGAAATTGTGTTAATAGATAATAAGAAAACCCATATAAAAGTAATGACAAAAACAAAGATGAAAGTAATACTATGTATGATTTAATGGCTTGGTTAGAATATTTTTTTATATCCATTAAGGTCTCCTCTGCTTTGTTTTACATTTTTGATGTTTGATACTGATAATATTTAAAAGGAATTTAAAAGGCGGGTCACATACAGTTACATGCTAATGTATTGATATTATTTATATATTCTTTTGAACAAGCAAATGTAAACTGGAATGTAAACTGCATAATTCAGTCTATAATTCTTCAGTATCACATCATTTCTCTTTGAAACTGTTTTAATCTAAAATACTCTAGCCCTTAGAAAAAGTGAACAGATGGTAATTTATTGCTCTAAGAATGTGTTAAACTTAGTTTAGTATGACATACAGGTTAGGTGTTTTTAAATAAATTGTCTTCCCAATTCTTATTACATAATCAGGTTAATGAGGCTGAAATGATGGTCAATTTGGTCTTGGTCCCGTGAATCATAATAAAATTTAAGTAAGTTTTTAACAACTTTTTAAATAAGTGAGTTGGATTGCTTTATTTAAGGAAATCTGCATATTATATTCAATCCCTATTATTTCTATGAATGTTCTTAAAATTAAAAAAAAAATCACTTAGTAATTATTGAGTGCTGGGATACCTGGGGGGCTCAGTCAGTTAAGTGTCTGCCTTCAGCTCAGGTCATGATTCTAGGGTCCTGGGATCGAGTCCCACATCAGGCTCCTTGTTCAGTGGGGAGCCTGCTTCTCTCTGCCTTCCACTTCCCCTGCTTATGATGTCTCTAAATAAATAAATAAATAAAATCCTTAAAACAAACAAACAGACACCTCAGTATTGAGTGCCTATAACTTACTGGATCATCACTGCTCAAAGTGGTAGGGAGTTGAGGGGAGTTCCAAGATGGCAGAGTAATAGGGGGATCCTGAACTTGCCTCATCCATGGAATACAACTAGATCAGCCTTCAACTATTTTGAGTAAATAGGAAGAGGATTAGAGGAACATGGAAACAGTCTGTACAGTTGGAATGAGAGAATTTGACAGGGGCAAAGTTTGGAGCCCTGAACTTGTGGATTGGGAAGTCCTGAAGCTGGTAAGGGCTGGTTTGCAGTGCAAAGTCAGGAAGAGCGAGTAAGTTGGAAAGAGTGCAGTGGTTTGTGACAGCATAATAAGCTGTGGTGAGTAGATCCCTGGGTTGTTCAGGGAGAGACTACTCCCCTTCTCGAGGGCATTTAGAAGACCATATTTGTCCTCTCTGAAGACAAAGGGTTAGCCAGGAAGCCTTTGAGTAGAGCTCAGCAGTGGGATCAGAGGTACATGCAGAGGGTAGAAAACCTCTTAATTTTTTGGTGTGAGCCACAATAGGCTTAAACCTGGGTGCACGTAACTATTGGCCACTTTTCTGAGACTGAGCAGAGTGCAGAGACTGAAGCAGACTGAAGATAACCTGGCAGACACTTTTTGCTGTCTGTCACAATAGACTCAAGCTTCTGTAACAGCTTTTCTGGGAAAAGGTGTGTAGGAGACCGGAATACAGATGGCTAATAACCTGACTCCAGCTTTTTGCTGAGTATTACAAGAAACTCTAGCCTCTGCATGTGCACTGTTCAATGGCTTTTGGGGGATTGCACAGTGCTGCACATACATTGAACCTCCTCCCCGGAGGACAAAAGTGGGCATAAACATTACCAGGCCATTTAAAACTTGGAGCTTTAAATCTCAGCTCTGGCCAGAGATAAAATACAGGAGTTCTGAGAGCTCAAGTCACAAGAGATTGCTCACTTCTCTAAGAGGGCCTTCTGAGCAGCACCTGCTGGGAGTTCTGCTCCCCAGGGACAAGAGGACTTGGTGACACCATATACTACCTCCTCCACAACTCCTCCCTCCTCCTGTTTATCATCACAGTCAGACTCCAGAGAGAAACATAGCACCTGTAGTGGAGGCTGGAGTACCTAATATTAAACCCCTCCCTGCGATCTGGCAGGAACATTTTTATAAGGGCAACTCAGCTTATGAACCAGCACAGCAGACCTCTCCCTCAAAAGACTAACACAAGCTCCCTCATCTATTAAGTCTACTGATTTAAGAAAGCTCCAAAACTTCAGCTTCTGGCTTAACTTCACAAACAGATCAAATCATACCTACTTAAAGGACTAAACACTCCCTACTACAAGCAAGGAGGAACTTTGTAGAGGAAGGCCCAGTGGGAAAAAGCAGCCAAAACTAGACAGCAGACTGTATACAGCATACAACAGAATCACTTCCTAAAGATTCTGTTGATTATTATTGCTATTTTTGCTGGTATATTTTTTCTTTCTCTTTCTTTCCTGGACAAAATGACTAGAAGGAGAAATTCACAGCAAAAGAAGGAAACAGAGGTAGTAATCTCTGCCATAGATTTAATCAATATGTAAGTATATATGTAAGTATAAGTAAGATGTCAGAACTGGAATTCAAAATGATGATTTTTAAAATACCAGCTGGGTTTGAAAAAAGCATAAAAGACACTGGAGAATCTGATAGTGCCAAAATAAAAGAGCTAAAATCTAATTAGCCCCAATTAAAAATGCTATTACTGAGACAGAGGGAGAAGAGTCAGTGATATAGAAGATAAAATGATAGAAAGTAAAGAAGCTGAGAAAAAGAGAGAAAAACAACTACTGGATCATGAGGGGAGACTTCACAAAATCGGTGATACCATAAGGTGCAGTAATATTCAAATAATAGAGCTCCCAGAGGGTGGAGGGAGGGGGTTGTGAAGATTTATTTGAACAAATTATAGCTGGGAATTTCCGTAATAAGGAAACAAGCATTCAAGTGCAGGGGGCACAGAGAAACCCCATCAAAATCAATAAAAATAGGTTGATACCCTGATGTATAATAGTGAAGCTTGCAATTTTGAAAATTGCAATTTTGGGAGATAGAGAATCCTGAAAGCAGATCAGGGAAAAGAGGTCCTTAACCTACAAGTGTAGAAACATAAGGCTGGCAGCAGACTTCTGCACAGAGACCGGGCAGGCAAGAAATGACTGGTATGAAATAGTTAAGGTGCTAAATGAGAAAAATATGCAGCCAAGAATACCTTATCCAGCAAGGCTGTCATTCCGAATGGAAGGAGAGAGAAAGAGCTTCCAAGAAAAACAGAAACCAAAACAATTTGTGATCATCACTAAGCCAGCCCTGCAAGAAATATTAAAGGAGAGCCTTTAAGTGAAGAGAGAGCCCAAAAGTAACGAAGACCAGAAAGGAAGATAGACAATCTACAGAAATCTACAGAATACTTTACAGGTAATACAATGGCACTAAATTTATATCTTTCAATAATTATTCTGAATGCAAATGGACTAAATGCTCCAATCCAAAGACATAGTGTATCAGAGAGGATTAAAAAGCAAGACCCACCAATATGCTGTAAGAGACTAACTTTAGACACAAAGACACCTCCAGATTGATAGTGAGGGGGGTGAAAAACAATTTATCATGCTAATGGACATCATAAAAAAGATGGGGTAGCAATCGTTATATAAGACAAATTAAATTTTAAACCGAAGACTGTAGTAAGAGATGGAGAGGGACTTTATATTATAATTTAAGGGTCTGTCCACAAGGATATCTAACAATTGTAAATATTTATGCCCCTAACTTGGGCTCAGCCAATTATATAAACCAATTAATAACAAAATTAAAAGAAACACATTGATAATAATACAATGATAGTAGGGAACTTTAATACACCATGCACAGCAATGACAGGTCCTCTAAGCAGAAGAGCACCAAGGAAACAAGGGCTTTGAATGATACACTGGACCAAAGGAACTTCACATATATATTCAGAGCATTTCATCTTAAAGCAATAGAATACACATTCTTCTTGAGTGTACATGGAACAGTCTCCAGAAGAGATCACCTACTGGGTCACAAATTAAGTCTTAACGGGTAACAAAATATTGGGATTATCCCCTGCATATTCTCAGAGCACAATGCTTTAAAGCTTGAACTCATTCACAAGAGAAATTTTGGAAGGAACACAAACACAGGGAGGTTAAAGAGTATCCTACTAAAGAATGAATGGGTCAACAAGGAAATAAAAAAGAATTAAAAAATTAATGGAAACAAATGAAAATGAAGACAACTATTCCAAAATCTTTGGGATGCATCAAAGGCAGGCCTAAGAGGGGGGTATATAGCAAACAGTCCTTTCACAAGAACCAAGAAAAGTCTCAAATACACACACTAACCTTGCACCTAAAGGAATTGGAGAAAGAAGAGCAAATAAAGCCTAAACACAGCAGGAGAAGAGAAATAATAAAGATTAGAGCCGAAATCAATGAAACAGAAAACAAAAGAACAGTAGAACAGATCAACAAAACCAGGAGCTGGTTCTTTGAAAGAATTAATAAGATCAAGAAACCCATAGCCAGACTTATCAAAAAGAAAAGAGAAAGGACCCAAATAAATAAAAACATCAATGAAAGAGGAGAGATCACAATGAATACTGAATAAAAACAATTATAAGAACATATTATGAGCAACTATATGCCAACAAATTAGGCAATCTTGAAGAAATAGATGCATTCCTGGAAACAAATAAACTACAAAACTGAACCAGGAAGAAATAGAAAACCTGAACAGACCCATAACCAGCAAAGAAATTGAAGCAGTAATAAAAAAAAAAAAAAATCTCCCAACAAATAAGAGTCCAGGACAAGATGGCTTTCCAGGGGAATTTTATCAAACATTATAAATACTTATACTTCTGAAGCTGTTTCAAAAAGTAGAAATGGAAGGAAAACCTCCAAACTTATTCTATTGGTCTGCATTATCTTGATCCCAAAACCAAAGATCCCACCAAAAAGGAGAATTACAGACCAATATTACTGAGGAACATGGTGCCAAAATTCTCACCAAGATAATAGCCAATGGGATCCAACAACACATTAAAAAGATTATTTACCACAACCAAGTGGGATTTATTTCTGGCCTGTAAGGGTGGTTCGACATCTGTAAATCAATCAGTGTGATACACACCTTAATAAAAGAAAGGACAAGAATCACATGATCCTCGCAGTTGATGCAAAAAAAAAAAAAAGCATTTGATAAAATGGAGCATCCTTTCTTGATTATAACTCTTCTTATCGTAGGGATAGAGGAAACATACCTCGATATCATAAAAACCATATACAAAAAGCCCACAATGAATACAATTCTCAATGGGGAAAAACTGAGAGCTTTTCCCCCTGAGATCAAGAACATGACAGGGATGTCCACTATCACCACTGTTGTTCAACACTGTACTAGAAATCCTAGTCTCACCAATAAGACAACAAAAAGAAATATAATGCATCTAAATCAGCAAAGAAGAAGGCAAACTCTCCCTCTTTACAGATGATATGATACTCTGTGTGGAAACCCAAAAGAATCTACCCTAAAACTGCTAGATCTCATACAGGAATTCAACAAAGTCAATGCACAGAAATCAATTGCATTTCTATACATTAACAAATCAGACAGAAGAAAGAGAAATTAAGGAATCAATCCCATTTACAATTGCACCAAGAACTCTAAGATACCTAGGCATAAGCCAAACCAAAGGGCTAAAGGATCTATATTCTGAAAACTATAGAATACTTATGAAAGAAATTAAGGAAGATTTCTTAATTTCATTAAGAAAGAAATGGAAAAAACTGCCATGCTCATGGATTGGAAGAAGTATTTTTAAAATGTCTGCGCTAGGAGCAATCTACACATTCAGGGCAATCCCTATCAAAATACCATCAACATTTTTCACAGAGCTGGAACAAATAATCCTAAAATTTGTGTGGGATCAGAAAAGACCCCAAATAGCCAAAGGAATGTTGAAAAAGAAAACCAAAGCTGGTGATATCACAATTCTGGACTTTAAGCTCTATTACAAAGCTGTACTCATCAAGACAATATGGTACTGGCACAAAAACAAGACACATAGATCAGTGGAACAGAATAGAGAACACAGAAATGGACCCTCAACTCTATGGTCAACTAATCTTTGACAGAACAGGAAAGAATATCCAATGGAAGAAAACCTCTTCAACAAATAGTGCTGGGAAAATTGGACAGCCACATGCAGAAAAATGAAACTTGACCATTTCCTTACACCATACAAAAACATAGACTCAAATTGAATGAAAGAGCTAAATATAAGATAAGAATCCATTAATATCCTAGAGGATTTTTGTTAGACACATCTCTAAAGGCAAGGGAAACAAAAGCAAAAGTGAGCTATGGGGACTTCATCAAGATAAAAAGCTTTTGCACAGCAAAGGAAACAGTCTGCAAAACCAAAAAGACAATCTACATAATGGGCAAAGATATTTGCAAACGTCTTATCAGATAAAGGGCTAGTATCCAACATCTATAAAGAACTGATGAAACTCAACATCCAAAAAATCAAATAACCTAGTTAAGAAATGGGGAGAAGACAGGAATAGATAGTCTTACAAAGAAGACATACAAATGGCCAACAGACATATGAGAAAATGTTCAACTTCACTCAGAGATATCATCCCACACCAGTCAGAATGGCTTAAATTAACCACTGTTCTACTCTCTGGTTCTATAAGCCTGGCTTTTTTATATTAATCACGTAAGTAATACCATATAATAATAAATATTTTTTTCTTTGTTGTTCTTCCTTCAAGAAGAAATTTCAGGGATTTATGCATTTCCCCATAGTCATTTAGTACTCATTATAATATACAAAAATAAGGAAAGAGTAAAATAATAGATTTTACTAAAACTTATGATTCTGACCTGAATATTATATTTAATGTTTCTTATAAAATATATATTGAATACCCTCTGTATTAGGTCCTATGTTAATTGCTTGAGTTATAGGTTTGAATATGGCAGTCATATGTGTTTGGTTCTCCTTATAGAACTTAACGAAATGAGGCAAAAAAGATTTTTATAGAAACTACATGTGCTGGGGCACCTGGGTGGCTCAGTGGGGTAAGCCTCTGCCTTTGGCCAGGTCATGATCTCAGGGTCCTGGGATGGAGCCTGCTTCCCCATCTCTCTCTACCTGCCTCTCTGCCTACTTGTGATTTCTCTGTCAAATAAATAAATAAAATCTTTTAAAAAATTACATGTGCTTTGGTTGTACAAATTAGAAATGGAAGAATTTTATAGGTAGCATAGGAAGTTAATTTTATCTAGACAATGCTTTAATGAAAAATGACCTTTTAGTAAAGATGAAAATAATGGCCAGGGAAGGAGAAAATTAAATACAGCATAAGGGAAGAATGATTTCATCAGAAGAATCTATAATAAGAAAGAGGTAAGAGATTAGAGGTACAAAAGAAAAAAGGACATCACAACTAGCACATAAATAGGAAATGAAGTAGCACAAGAAAAGTCAAATTATACTGCCTTGTAGTCATTCCATAAATTTTGCTTAATGGAAACAGGGAGACATGAGTTTTTCAAGCTAAGAAATTACTTGATCAGATTTTTATTAAATGAAACTCATTGACAGAATTATGGAGAACACTTATAATAATATTAGAAGGGAGAGTATTTGAGGCTCTAGCATAAATCTAGGCCTTGTTGCTGGCAGAAGAGATAAAGGGCACTAAGAAAACAAGGTTGGATTTAGCAACTGACTTTGAATTGACCATTAAGAGAGGAAGGGTCAAGTAAAACTCACAGGTTTTTGACTTGAGCAACCTGATGGTGATTTGCCTCATAGAGATTTCTGGATGATATTAGTAAATTGAAGTAAAGGACCAACTATGCTTTGGATATTCTAAATAGTAGTGTAAGGGCCTGTTCAGCCAGAGCAGCCCCACCCCGGTTGAACGGTCATTTTGTGGTAAAACTTGGATTGACCTTGCCCCCTCCCCAGGGGAACTTACTTAACAAGTCCCAGAAACCAGTCCCAGGTAACAAAGTCCAAGCATAAGGGTGGGTAAGGCCAGGTGGAGACATCCCATCAGTGGGGCCGCATACTGTCTCCCTAGCTACCAAGGTGATGGGCTAGTTTCCATGGCTACTGTGGGGTGAATTGTAATTCAATTAGCCACCTGTGTGTGGCCAGGCCCAACCACATGGCCTTTGCTCTATAAAAGTTAGTCTGGAAAGCAGGGAGGGGTCATCCTCTGTAAGGGGCGACCCTGACCGGTCTGCTTGACGGTTGGTCCGATTCCTGATGCTTGGCGCGAAATAAAGCTTTGCTTGACCTTTGCTTTGTATCAGTCTCGCTCCTTTAATCACGGACCCATTATTGGGATACCCAATTTTGGGGGGACCCAACAGTAGGTACCTGAGAGACACCAAATGCAAATATTATGCAAACAAATGGACACAGAGCTCAATAGAAAGCTTCCTACATGAAATGGGAAGGAAAGTGAGTCATTAGATTGTATATAGTGATAGAAGTCACAAGACCCATTGAGGTGTCAAAATGAGAGAATGTAACAAAAAGATCAGAGACCCTGGATAAAGATCAACATTTTAGAGTTGATTTATAAAGGAGAGTGTATGATAAGGGAAATTCTTTTCTCTTCCCTTTTAGGCCTAGGCTAGTGTTAATATCAAATGACAGATGAGCAAGAGAAAAGCACAAGTTTAAATTTTATGTGACACTGAAGCTCCCAGAAGGAAATGAAGACCCAAAAAAGTGGCAGACTTGGAATGCTTTTATACGGAGTTGAACAAAGAGATGCAATTGTGAAACAGTAACTAAAAGATATGGGTCAGCTAAAGAAAGATGAAAATTATTTTAACAAGGTCTATTTATACAGAATTTTCTCAGACTTAACTTTCTATCTTTGATGAAAAAAAATGTTTCTTTTTTCCTGGTATAGGGAGGACATCATTCACATTTTATTTCCTGTTTTTAGGATGAAAATATGGAGATCACAATACTTTTCTGACAAATTCAGGGGTTTGTGAAGTGGTCAATTTTATTAAATGATATGGAGATGTCAAGGAATCATAAAAAAAAAGATCTTTGCTAAATGTGGAGACATTTTCTGTATAATGTAGAGAGAAGTCAAGATGGAGTAATTTAAAAAGAACTCAAATTGAGGAAATAAAGAATGGGAGTATAAACAGCTCTACAGAAATTAAACCATGAAGGGGAGAAAAGGAAAAGAAGAGAGACAGTATAAAGTGGGACAATGTCAGGCAGATCAGTTGGGTTATAGTCTGAATCACAGATTGATACATCTAATATTTATTTCAAGTTCCACTGAACTGAACATCTTAAGTGAATTCCTTTATTTTCTGTGAATTTTATTTATTTCTTTAATGATTTATTCAAGGACACATAGTTATTAAGTGGTAGAGCTGGCATGCAAACATCTCTTAATGTGTGTGTGTGTATGTGTCTATAGGCTCCATGGCCAGCATGGGGCCTGAACTAACAACTGTGTAATTAAGAGTGGCATGCTGTACCAACTGAGCCAGCCAGGTTCCACGGTGAATTTTATTTTTATGTAATATAAATGTTGACAAGAATAATGCCTACTTAAAAGATGTTTGAGAAACAAATAAGATAGGAAACAAGAATATTTTCTGCTGGAGATAGAGGCAGACCTTGGACTGAGAAAAACAGAAAAAAATATGATATTGCGTGGACCTGACCTAGAGAAGCTAGTGAACTTAGTTCAAATTCCAATTATGATACTAAAGTTTTCTCCTAGCTATTTTTACTAAATACATGCATGCGTGCATTAATAATGGTTCTCCAGAGAAACAGAACCAACAGAATGTGTGTGTGTGTTTCTGTGTGTGTGTGTGTGATATGTGTGTATTTATATATGTCTCTATGCTTTGCTTCTGTGTGTACATATACACGTGTACATATGTGTGTACACATATACACGTAAAAAGAGAAAGAGATTTATTTTTTGGAATCGACTCACGTGATTTGGGAGACTCAGGTTCAAAGGTTCAAGTAGGCCTGCAGATGGAGATCCAGGGAAGAGTTGCAGTTTGAGTTCAAGCGTAGTCTGCTGTCAGCATTTCTATTTGCTCAGAGCCAGCCAGACTATGTTCGTCGAAGGCCTTTATTGGATTGGACAAAGCTCACCTACATTATGGAGGATAATGTGCTTTCCTCAAAGTCCACTGATTTAAATTTAATTTCATATAAAAAACACATTCATGGAAACACCAGAATAGTATTTGAACACATATCTGGGCACTGGAGCCCAGCCAAACTGACACCTAAAATTAAGCATCATTGTAAGTCATACCTGTTTTTACAAATTTTTATTTTGTTTAAGACTGTTACCAAATGCTACTTTAGAAGTTATGAGAGGAAGGGATAATAAGGAATTTTAGTAGTTACCTTATTTGTTTAATGCCGTTTGCTACCATTAGGGATATGTCAACATTACCACACCTAAATTTGCTGATATGATGCCTATTTTTTTTTTTCTTTAAGAAAAATACTCACTTCACCCCCCCCTTGACAGTTGTGGTGTTGTGGTGTTAATATTCTGCAGAAAGTCCTTGGTAATACATTTTTACACATAATAAATGCATGAAAAAGTCATCCACAGTAAATTTTGTAATTATACAACCATGTTAAGATTAAAGATTAATTTATTGAATCTGAACTATTTTAGCACTTATAGAAAGGTGCATTAGAACTAGTTTCATTATTTAAGTAAAAAATTGGGATAGCAATTTAATCTTAAGTATGCTCTCCAAATTGTAAACACAGCAAGCAGTGCTCTAGAAGTTGCCAAGTTAGATTTCAACAGTGATTATGTAGAGGGTGGAATAATGGACAATATTGTTTTATACTTACAAATTCCAATTTTTTTTAAAAAGGAAAAATCTGTATTATCACGCAATATTTATCTTTAAAAAAGTATTTGTTTTCTCAAATTCTATCTCATTGAAGAAAAAATCCCTCCCTTTCAAAACTCCTTAATTAGCAAACATTACCATTTATCAACTCAAGTTGAATAAAGCTATTTATTATCTTTCTAGGCCTAGATAGTCATTATTACAAATTGAAACAGGCTCTTATTCTTAATGGAAGATAAGGAACTTAAAGTAATCATTGTAATTAATTTAGCTGTACTTAGGAAAGTAACTGAAAATACATGAAATGAGACTACTATTAAGTACAGATAGTGTTAAAGTCTTACAACATCTATCAATTTAGCATTTGGTATTGATTAGGACTTTTATGGGATGAGGCATATATTCCTTCCATAGCTAGTTTCAAGCTATTTGCCATCATCTAGACATTTGAGGTCAAGTATTGCAGCTGTGATGCAATTGATTTCTTCATGACTTCAGCAAAGTAGCATGAAATAGCTCAATAAACACATAGAAGATCTTTCAGTAAGTTATAGCTGTGCCAAGTTGGATTTGAATTTATATCCGAGATTCTAGGCTGGCTGCTTCTTTACTACAGAGTGAAAGCTTAATAGGGATATAAAATCAGTGTGGTTGATAAGTAAACATTTGGTAAGACTAAAAATTCCAATAAAGTGAAACATAGAGGCTAAAATATAAACTGTTTGCAGTATCAACATGGAAAGGTGACTATGACTTAATTTTTGGAGATATTCCTTTTAAGACAATAAAATTATAAATAATTATTGTACCATAACATGTATTATGTATTATAGTGAATGGGGCCTATATTTTAAATTGACATGACAGTCTTTGGAAAATTCAGACAATGAATTTTCAAAATTCAAATATGAGTAATATATTTGGTAAAAGTTTTTATATTAATTCTGCTTTAAAAGAGAATAAGAAGCAGTTAGTCTATGACAGCAGATATTTGATGGGAAGTGGAACTGAATATTTCTGTGGCACAAAACATATTCTAATTTAAATCTATTATCCCTGAAAATAAATAATATTTCAAAGAGATATGCCTCAATTTACAGGTTTGGTAAATATTTTGTAATATATTCTGTCTATTAAGAAGTACAAACTGTTGTGTATGGACTTGTCATTCTGAATGAACTCTATCCACATGAAGTAAAATGATCATAATTAAATAGCAATCTGTTAATTTAGGAAAATATTCTTCATTTTGTCCTATGTAAATCTACTTACTTTCTGTAAACAAACTATTTGCATCAAGGTCAAGTAATAAAGCTTGGCTTTCACACCTTACTCTTTATCTGAGCTCATGGTTAATTACTCGATGGTTGAAATATAAGACACACCCTCACAATACCTCAAAATCACATATATATATCTAGGTACACAAAACATTTTTTCTATCCTCAGCCACACATATTACATAGGAAAAGGTAGCCCCCAAGCTTAGAATGCAGGATCTTATTACTTACATATATAGGGTAATAACGAAATTAAAACTGAAAGTTCACCCATGCTCTATAAACTTGGAATCAAGGTGATGTGGATGTGTAATATTTTGCAGATTTTTGTGGCATAGCTAGGCCAACAAAATGATTTTTAATAGATATGATTCAGTAGATTAATCCAGTTGGAAGTTTTAATTTTTCAAATGTATTTCTTATATAGGCACAGGTCATGATATTGGGGAAAAAAGTGTTGGCAACAATGGTGATAGAGAACTAGTCACAGAGCCTCTGAATTTCTAAGTCCTCCCAAGAGATAAAGGAAGAATTCTAGCACTTTGTATTTGATTTGTTCTCCTGAGTAGTTATGAGTCTTTTTAAAAATATTTATTTATTTATTTATTTAAGAGAGAGGGAGAGGGACAGATGGAGAGGGAGAAGCTGACTCCCTACTGAGCAGGGAGCATGATGCAGGACTCAATCCCAGGACCCCAGGATAATGACCTAAGCCGAAGGCAGATGCTTAACTGACTGAGCCACTCAGGTACCACAATAGTCTTATTGGAATGGTTTATATAGAAAGTTTGTTATTGGCTGTGGTATTAAAATTAAAATTGAAAAACCCTTACATTACTGGATGAATATATCATGGTTATGTGTGCTCATATATATATATATATATATATATATATATATGACATAGACATATATGACAAGCATAGAGACAATATACATACACACACATATATATATAATATATATAAAATATATATATATTCATAGACTCTTATAGCATGTATTGTTGCCAGTTATTAAATTGTTCAAATCTTGACTAACAGACATTTTCAAAGCCTGTTATCTACTGCTTTTGACTTTCCTAATTATTATTTCTATTCATCTGGTAACATGTCTATTTCTTATAGTCTGACTTTGTTTAACGTAAGTTACATTGTAATATAAAACCACATTCAAATTATCAGAGATAAGAACTTTGATAACAGATTATTAAGAGAAAACAAGTTCATAGTGTGTTAACTAATATGCTATGAACCCTGAGTGCATTTTTATCATATTTAAAATTTTTTACTACTGTTACTAGTAATAATTTTAGTAAACAATGATATATATTTAGCATAGAACTAAAACACTGAAAAGCTAAATAAACGTACATAATTCTTCCATCCAGTATCAGTGTAATACACATGTGTGTGCTTGTATGTCATACACAATCACACACACATATTACCTTCCCATATAACTCAGGGAAATTAGAGGGAAAAACCATGATATAAGAATTAGAGTTTTCCAGGGAAACAGAACCAATAGGAGATTACACAGATAATAGACATGGATATAGATATAAGCATAGATAAAATTATAGCAAAGAGAGAGAGAAAGAGAGATTATATTAGGGAGTTGGTTTACAAGACTGTAGAGAATCTAGCAAGTCAGTCCATCTGCAGGGCAGGTGAGCTGACTAGAGACCCATGGAAAAACTGATGTTGCAATTTCGAGTCTGTGAAGGCAGAATTCTTTTTCCTTGGGTGACCACAGTCTTTTCTCCTAAGGTTGAAGAAAGATTAGATGAGAACCACCCACATTATGGAGGGTAATCTGCTTTACTCAACATCTATTTAATGACATACTAATCACATCTAAAAAATATGTTCACAGAAACATCTAAATTGATGTTTGGTCAAAAAATGAGGAGAAGAATAAATGAAACAAGATGGGATTGGGAGGGAGACAAACCATAAATGACTCTTAATCTCACAAAACAAACTGGGGGTTGCTGGGGGGAGGTGGGATTGGGAGAGGGGGTGCGGGCTATGGACATTGGGGAGGGGAGGCGAACCATAAGAGACTATGGACTCTGAAAAACAACCTGAGGGTTTTGAAGGGTCAGGGGTGGGAGGTTGGGGGAACAGGTCGTGGGTAATAGGGAGGGCACGTTTTGCATGGAGCACTGGGTGTCGTGCAAAAACAATGAATACTGTTATGCTGAAAAAAATAAATAAAATGGGAAAAAAATGAGTTTCATAGTCTAGCCAAGTTTGCACATAAAATTAATGATTATGGTATATAGTACATATAAAAAATTTGCTATTGCTATACATTTCCCATACTTATAGAGTTTTCTATGTACAAAGATTTTGTGTGTTATCAATTTTGTAGCTCCTCTGGAAGATTTTGCCTATCTTTTAGTGTTCCCCAGGATGACCTAATAAAATATGATGTAATCCAACAGTACATACTTTTAAATTAGATCATCTTAAATATAATTAGAAAATTTAATAAATTTAGTCACATTCATGCATAACAAAGATAACATACTTTTATATATAATATACATATTCCTTAATAATATTATATTGATACTATTCTCATGTTGAGTAAATATTATTTCATAAACAAAGTTTAATTTGTTAATACTATTTTATCTTGTGGAAATATCAGTTTTTCTTTAGCTACTCCCCTATTTTTCAATATTTGGTATTTCCATTTTTTCCTCTTTTGGGCAAGGCTATAATAAATTCTATATATGTTCATATTAGTCTTTGCATTATGAGGCAACTTTATAATTTCCTTTATATAATTAATTTACTGCCCCAAGCTGATAATTTTTTCTTATGTTTTAAAATAAAAATCCTTTAGTGTTTATTTTAATGATCTCTCACAATTCCTCTTTTTCTTGTATATATTTTTATAAGGACTATCACTGCCTCTAGTTATGTATTTAACAAGAATCTGCAGGGCACCTGGGGGGCTCAGTGGGTTAAAGCCTCTGCTTTCGGCTCAGGTCATGATCCCAGAGTCCTGGGATTGAGCCCTGCCTTGGGCTCTCTGCTCAGCAGGAGGCCTGCTTCTCTTCCTCTCTACCTACTTGTGGTCTCTGTCTGTCAAATAAATAAATAAAATCTTAAAAAAAAAAACAAGAATCTGCAAGTTAATTTTAGCTATACTGAAGAGAATATTGTGAGTTAATTATAGGGTAAATCAGTCATTTTGCTAAACCTGGAGGTATGGCCTGAATTTAATTCTGTCTTCTCAAAATTCATATGTTGAAGCCCTAATCCCCATGTATTGGAGATATAGCCTTTCCAGAAGTGAGTCATAAAGGTGGAGGTCAGATCTGAGAGAACTAATGTCTTTATAAAAGAGGAAGAGAGGGGTGCCTGGGTGGCTCAGTGGGTTAAGCCTCTGCCTTCGGCTCGGGTCATGATCCTGGGATCGAGTCCCGCATGGGGCTTTCTGCTCGGCGGAGAGCCTGCTTCCTCCTCTCTCTCTCTCTGCCTGCCTCTCTGCCTACTTGTGATCTCTCTCTGCCAAATACATAAATAAAATCTTTAAAAAAAAATAAAAATAAAAGAGGAAGAAACACCAGGGATTGCCTCTCTTTGCCATGTGAGGACAGGAGAGGGTAGCCGTCTGCAAGTCAGGAAGAGAAGTCTCATGAGAAACTGATCCCTGTTGGAGTCTTGATCTTGTTCTTCCCAGACTCTAGAAATAGAAAAAGGACATTTCTATTGTGTAAGCCACCCAGTATATGATATTACATTACAGCAACTCCAAGCAAATTAATACACATGGTGTACAATTTAAATGAAAAAAATATAGTTCTCCATAGTAAAAAAATTTAGGTTTAAAAGTTTCAAGTTAACTGGTTCAGAATTATATTAATACATAATTCCATACCATAGAAATTTTCATTGCCTTTCTCAATGAAAAAAAAATCCCAAGAATACATAAAATAAATACTGATCTAGGTTAACTTTTATGTTAATTCATATGTAAATATGGGTTACACATTTCCTAACACATTTTTTAAAAGATTTTATTTATTTATTTGACAGACAGAGATCACAGTAGGCAGAGAGGCAGAGAGAGAAGAAGGAAGCAGGCTCCCTGCTGAGCAGAGAGCCCGATGCGGGGCTCGATCCCAGGACCCTGGAATCATGACTCAAGCTGAAGGCAGAGATCCCAGGACCCTGGAATCATGACTCAAGCTGAAGGCAGAGGTTTTAACCACTGAGCCACCCAGGTGCCCCATTTCCTAACATATCTTATAAGATGTAATAGCTTTCATGAATCAGCATGAGATTTTTATCAATTATTGGTAAATGGAACAATAATACTTTGATCATTAAGGTTTGATAAAGTGAGGAAATTGTAATTTTCTGTTTTTACAGTATATAAATTTACATTGCTTACATATATATTTTTTATATAGGTATGTTGGGAGGTGTGCTTGTGTATGTACATCTGTAAGTATCTGGAATCTCTTTACTTTTCATTGTTCTTACTTTTTGCTCTTTTATAATGTACCATATTATAATATTTAATATATAAATATTTAAAATAAGAGCACCATTATTCCTCAGCAATTTAAATGTTTTTTTGTTGTTCTTATTCAATTACTCTTCCCAAATAACTTTTGAGTCATTTATCTATTTTATTATATTAAAAAGCCTTATTATTGTTAACATTACAGACTCACTTTTAAGAATGTGTGCTCACTTGTTGGGATGAGCACTGGGTGTTACATGTAAGTGATGAATCAGTAAATTCTACATCTGAAACCAATTTTTTTTTTTAAGATTTTATGTATTCATTTGACAGAGAGACACAGCAAGCAGGGGAAGTGGGAGAGGGAGAAGCAGGCTTCCCGCCATGCAGGGAGCCCTATGCAGGGCCCAATCCCACTACCCTGGCACCATGACCTGAGCAGAAGGAAGATGCCACCCAGGAGCCCCCTGAAACCAATTTTACCATATATGTTAACTAACCAGAATTTAAATAAAAAATTTGAATAAAAAAAGACAGTGACATACTCTTAATTCAGTGAAACTATATTGGGTAGAAAGCATATTTCAACTAATGTCTTTCACAAAGGAATTATTTGAAGAAAAAATGTGTGTTCAGTTTCATGTAAAACCCAATTTGAATTTCTTCTTGTGTATGAAACCCAATTGTGTCAGTAATCGTGTAGCAACCAAAAACATTTCTTAAACTCTGCATGCCTCAAACTTCTCATGTTCAAAATGGATATTACAATATCACAGATAGTAAGTTGTTATAAGAATCATATAAATAAATTCAGTTGAAATGCTTATATCTGTGTCTACTATAACATTTAAGGACTCAATAAACATCCACCATTATTTTAACAGTAAAAAGTAGTATTAGTGGAGAATTTAGACTGTACCAGAAAACAGAATTGTGAGGGTGGACACACTTGATTCATCCCAGTCTTAGGGGGAAGCATTCAGTGCTTTCCATTAAGTATATTAGCTATAATATTTTCACAGATCATTTATCGAGTTGAGAACATGCCTTCTCTTTATACTTATTTTGCTGATAATTTTTACATAAATAAATATATTTTGCACTTTTCTGTATCAATTGATATGATTATGTGCTATTACATATGTATCCTGCTATATATGCATGCATGTATGAATGTAGTATGTATATATGATACATGTATACTAAAGCTACTAATTTACCATAGAGCACATCTTGAAATTCTTTATAATAAGATATTTCATCTCAAATATTCATGTTGAGATTTTTATATAAATATTCCAGAATTGTACAGTAGTACTTGAACTTAGGGGACTCAACTGAAATTACATGCAGATTCTGGTGTTTAGAAAGTTTAGGTAAAATGAACTCCACCAACATATAATTATGTCTTTAAAAGTTCCATTCTCATTTGTACCTTTTAATCTGATGCTAAAATTGTCTTCTCTTTTTTTCTGATGGTGTAGTCTATCTTTTATATCACGTAGTTGCTTCCCATTTCCTTCATTACCGTGTTGAGAAAACAAATTTTTGTTACAAAATTCTCCATGTTGAAACTCCAGTGGGATTATTAGCATTCCCTAGCCCTTGATTTATGTTTTGTTTTGCCTTTGTTTCCTTTTGGAACAAACATTTTTTTAAAAAATCTCTTTAAGAGAATCAAATTATTCCTAATTCTTTCATTTAAACTGATCTTTAGCCTTTGTAGTTCTATATTGCACATAACGGAATTAGCTTTATATTTCTACTGTAACAAGCCATCACAAATTTATAACACCACCCATCTGTCATATAGTTAATCTGTGTCAGATGTGTAACACTGTGTGACTGGATTTTTGAGGTATGAGCCAGGGTTGTGGTTCTTATCTGGCACTCAGGTCCTCTTTCAAATTCACTGGCAGAATTTAGCCACTTGCAATTGTAGGACTGAGAACACCCATTTCTTTAACAGAATCTCTCCTCATATCAAATCAGTTATGATGTATTGAATTGTTTTTATGCTTTAAATTTATCTGATTTTCTCTTCTACTCCAGCTCTCTGTTTTTATGGGATCATGTGATTACCCTAGGCCCATCAGGTAATCCAAGATGGCTTCCCCATTTCAAGGTCAAATGATTAGTAACCTTATTTATATCTGTAATATTTCTTTTACTGTGTAGCATAACATACTCCTGAAGTACCATCAGGTGGCAGAAATGATGGGAGCCAAAATTCTGCCTACTATATTCCCATTTATATTTGTTTCTTTGAATTATACAGATATTTATATACTCCCTAATAAAGAAATGATAGTCCCTTGATTATGTCATCCCAATACCATTTCTGTTCTTAGAGTTGTTCATTATATTCCTATAATCACCAAGGGTAAATTTAAGTCCATCTCCTAAGTGAATAGAGAGGGTACCTCCTTGTAATATATATGGTAGAGCTTCTAAGTACTTATAGTTAAGTATTACATTCTTGACTGAACTTGTACAAATGTCTTGGGATAATTCATTTATTACATGATCAGAAATTAAGTACTTAATGCCTACCAAATGACAAGAACACTGACAAGGACTGAAATAAACAGGACATATTTTAGAAATATCTTACTCATAAATTACAAAGTTAACTTAAAACTTCTAAAAAATTTGTGAAAACCTTCTGTGTATTCTGTAAAATGAAAGTTAATCAATGTCACATTATCATGCTTTAACATCTCTTCATGAATATGTTGTTTTCTTTTCTCTGAAACTTTAAATTGGAAAAGATATTTTAAGATGAAAACTGAAGACAGTATTTAAAATATATTTTGTTTGCTGTTCTACAATAGACCTGTTCATAGAAAAAATATAAAAGCTTAAGCTTTTATATTTATATATATATTTATATTTATATAATAAATATATCTTATATTTAATATATAAATATATTTATATATAATATATAAATATTAAGCTTAAGCAAGTATTCATGACTTTATACAGTTATTACAAAACTGGTCAATGACATTCTGTCTGGGAGCAAAATAAAAAATGTAAGTAAAAGATATGTCAAAATTTGATTTATGAATTCAAATATTCTGATATTTCATATTTAATTATATAGTTTTCTATATTTTATACTTGAATTTTCTCAAAAAGTAAATTAATTAAACTTAAATTGAAGCGTTGATGAGGTGAAAATTCCTGCAGGAAATAATTGTTCTGGCCTGAAGAAAACTCCACAAGTCAAATATATAGAAATTTTTCACAAAACACAATATTACAGAGGAGACTAATCTAAGTATCTGTTTTGCACTCATTTTTTTTATATAAATTTATTTTTTTTTCAATGTAACAGTATTCATTGTTTTTGCACAACACCTAGTGCTCCATGCAATACGTGCCCTCCCTATTATCCACCACCTGGTTCCCCCAACCTCCCACTCCCACCCCTTCAAAACCCTCAGGTTGTTTTTCAGAGTCCATAGTCTCTTATGGTTTGCCTCCCCTTCCAATTTTTTTTTTAATAAACATATAATGTATTTTTATCCCCAGGGGTACAGGTCTGTGAATCGCCAGGTTTACATACTTCACAGCACTCACGATAATGTTTTGCACTCATTATTGAAGGGTCAAATTCCTTTCCTTTTTCCCTCAATCAACCTTAATTTATTCCATGGATTAAATTGCAAACTTAAAATCCAAATAACTGGGCTAGGTATTAAATAAATTAGAATAAGCATTGGATAATTATTTTACCTGTTTAAGATGAATTATATCCTTTCTAAGAAATGTTACAATACTTGTATGTGTGATACATCTATTAAAAACTATGAGTGAGACCTTATTTTTTTTTGTTTTTTTTGTTTTGTTTTGTTTTTTTAAAGATTTATTTATTTGACAGATAGAGATTACAAGTAGGCAGAGAGGCAGGCAGAGAGAGAGAGAGGAGGAAGCAGGCTCCCAGCCAAGCAGAAAGCCCGATGCGGGGCTTGATCCCAGGACTCTAGGATCATGACCTGAGCTGAAGGCAGAGGCTTTAACCCGCTGAGCCACCCAGGCGCCCCGAGACCTTATTTTATCTTATTTCTTTTTTTAAAGAATTCGTTTATTTGTTAGAGATGGAGAGAGAGCACAAGCAGGGGAAGTGGCAGGCAGAAGGAGAAGAAGGCTCCTCTATGAGTACGGATCCTGATGTGGGACTCTATCCCAGGACCCTGAGATCATGACCTGAGCCAAAGGCAGATGGTTAACTGACTGAGCCACCCAGGCATCCCTGAATGAGGCTGTTTAGAAAAGGAGTTTTAAAAAATGTTTACCATGATTCATGGTAAATAAAGATGTGCATGTTTTATTGTAAGTCTGTATACATGCATTTTGCTTTAGAGCAGTTGTGAGTATATAAATTTATCTTACTTAGTTGTTTATGCATTTATTATCTTTCTTGCCAAGTAAGCAAGATTTATAAAACTACCTCTTATTATTCACTGCCACAATTCCCAGAAATCATATGATAAAGGAATATTTTCTAAATGACTGAGATAACAACTGAATTAAATATTAAGTTTTATGTGCTATTTTATTAAATGTCTTGATAGGTTACTATAAAGAGCAAAGAACAAAGAGATTTGACTAAGGGCTAATGCATGTACAACTAAAATCTCATATATAGCCTTGTACTAGAAGTATAATCATAGGCCTTTGCTCGTTTCAAAAACACTGAAAATGTCCCAAATACCCTTGTAATTCTTATCTTAAATGACCTTTAGCATTACTATTAATACTAAAATGCAGTGATTATTTCATGGTAGGGCCATTCAATATATACTTTCCAAACATCTGCAACATGCTCTGTGGATATTACCATATCTTTGCCTGGATCTCTACTGTCTGCTTAAAGGGAAGAATTTCAAAGTATGAATGTATGTTCTAGAATAGTGACAACTTCAGAAATACTAGCGTCACAATGAAAAAACATATGAAGTAGCTCTAGGTTATTCAGCAAATATAGCTTATAGTTCATAAAATTTATTTTTTCACCCTCAGGCTTCCTAAACGTTACTTTAGTTTCTAGCCAATGCTGAATCTAATAAAAATAAATATCAAGAGAGTATTTCTTTGAAATTTCAGTGCATTTTTCTCTATGTGTGGAAAAAAAAGATTAAACATCAAGTGTTTTCAATCAGCATATTAAATTTGGGATATCCATATTACTTGGTTAGATGATAGAAATGATGATGACTTTAACATTTTTTTCAATTATTTTTAACTTGTTCCCAACTTATGTAAGTTCCCTATTTCCCAAGCTTCAGCTTAATCTTGAAGCAAAACATGCTGTGGAACTAATAGTTATTTAAACAGGTCATGATATACTGGTTTCCATACAACCCTGAGTCATCTGAGTGGTTGTTAAAGTTGACAACCACAGCCAGAGTCTAACTATCAAAGAGTGTTTGCCTTTTTACAGCAAGACAATTCCACTAAATCATATAAATATAATAATATGTATATATATATATATTTTTTTTAAGATTTTATTTATTTATTTGACAGAGAGAGATCACAAGTAGGCAGAGAGGCAGGCAGAGAGAGGAAGGAAGGAGGCTCCCTGCTGAGTAGAGAGCCCCATGCAGGGCTCGATCCCAGGACCCTGGGATCACGACCTGAGCCGAAGGCAGAGGCTTAACCCACTGAGCCACCCAGGTGCCCCTATAATAATATATTTTTAATGGAAGGTGAAATTGGTACAAAATTTGAACTGTCACTATTATTTACTATCCTTCTTTATTTTAAATATAATCCCTTCTGGCAAACCGTATATGGTATACAGTAAGAACACTTATTTACAGAAGTTCTTTTATATTTGCATGCCTCTTCATTATTTTATACACAATGACAAGAATTTAAGAAAAATAAAAAAAGTTAAAGAAAAGCTAACTTATAAACTCTGTTGTGAAAAGGACACCCCCCAATTATTTTGTATTTTCTTATGACATAAAAGAAAATGTTTTAAAAATGTCAGTTCACAAAATTTGTTACAAAAAGAAAATAAAGAAATAATGTGATACAGAGTAAATACACTTGGCTACAATTAAACTATTTGGAGCCTACAGTGTTACCTCTGAACCAAATTAATGTGTGATTTTAGCTAGAAATTTAAACTTTCAAAACCTCAGTTACTTTTATAAATAAGAGTGTTTTATGAGATAGTACCACATAATCATTAAAAACCATTTATTTTTAATCTCATTAAGATATTCCCAGTAATATTAAAAGAAAAATTTGAAGAAGAAAAAGTCTTTAAATTTCATAATAATTATTTTGATCAAATATGCAAGCCACTATACTTAGAGCTTGAAGTGTCTGAAGAGATAAGGCCATGAATCTTGTAGTGTTAATAAAAAAGGAACATAGAGGGGCACCTGGATGGCTCAGTTAAGTATCTGTCTTCAGCTCAGGTCATGGTCCCAGGGTTCTGGGATAGAGCCCCCACTGGATTCCCCGCTCATCAAAGAGCCTGATTAACCCTCTGCCTGCCGCTCCTGCTCTTTGTACTTGAGTGATCTGTCAAATAAGTAAAATCTTAAAAAAAAAAAAAAAGTGTAATAACATAGGGTAAAGCAAATAACAGCAACTCACACTGACTAAGTACTTATATTCCAAGCATTGTGCTAAGTACAATGAACATACGATAGACAGATAGATAAGAGATAGCAAATGTTTCCTTATGTGATAGATGTTATAACTCCATTATAACAATAATCCAACCATGTTGAAAATTTTAAACATCTTATTTAAGAATAAATGACTCACAGAGGTACAATTTAGGTTTTTTTTTTTTCCTTTTTTGGTCAATATAATCTATGCTTTAGTTTATTTGCAACACTGTCTCTTATTTGCCTAGGTTCCCCAAGTCATGTCACTGGTTGCCTCCATGACTTTGTTTTTCTTAAAATTCCTGTTCTGATAGTTCATTAACATTTAGACTTTGATTCATTGTGTAATTCTTGTACTTTAGGTTTGAGAAGTAAATTTATTTTCCGTTACTTTAAAAGTAATGATTACATTCAGTTATTCCTAAAATTCCAGTTTTGAGTTTGGCCATGAGTAACAGAAATATATAACAGTGCCTTAAACTGTGTAGAAGTTTATTCTGATATTTTTTTATCACCTAAATCAACCTGAGGAAAGCTATCCAAGGTTAAAATGATGACTCTATTCTATTCCAAAACATTCTCAAGAACCAACAGCTAACCACTCCACCAATCCTAAAACCTGGTTCCAAACCATATGATCCAAGATACTGCAGCAATTTTAAAGGTAGCAAAATGGAAGGACAAATAAGAAAGAGAAAATATCTCTTAAGGTAAGTAGCTGGTGGAGTCACTTTGGCTTACATAACTTCGGACAGAATTTAGTTACAAGTCCATTCTTACCTACAAGGAATTTTGATAAATGTGGTTAGTTATATAATATGGGAGATCATGTATCTTGCTAAGAGTACTTGATATGAAAAAATGGGTATTATCTCTGCTGCATCTCATAACATACCTAAGATAGGGACTTTTATAAAGGGAAGGTCAGAAGATTTCCAAATTTATTTATTTTACCACTGTTTAGTGCAGAGGTTGTGCAAAGATTTTATACACTGAGAGTTCTGCAGTTTTCACTGGTAGGAATGCAAAATGGTATAGACACATTGAAAGGTAGTTTGATCACAACACCAGCCTGCATTAGACACCTCCTTTGAGATCCCATAGATATCTATGATTTTAATGGACAGAAGGAAAATGGCTTCATTAGAAGACTTGTCTTATTACTTTATGATGTAAAAATCTTATGAATTTTCTGAATAGATCTGGCAGACCTTTCCAAAAGCACAATAACAGGATGATCATCTTGCCTTTGTGCAAATGCTGTTAAAACAAATGTGATTCACAAGGATTTTTCTGTAGCTTGACCTGCACGTCAACACTTAGTTCCAGGCAAGTGAGTAGGATATCACTATCATTGATTCAGTTTTTGTGGCATTTTAAGGGATATAATGGACTAAATTTGTAATCTTCAGAGCAAGAAATTGATGTTTATTCAGTATTCTGTGTCTATGAGCTAGGCAATGTCAACAAACCTGTCAACAGTCTTAGAGGATGGATGAGATAAAAACAATCCTACTTGTGACAAACAACAAAACAACTTTTCTATGTATGTCTGTGCGGAAGGCACTACCAAAAGACTAAATCTTAGTAAGCTAAGAGCTGTACCAGCAACCTATTAACCTTTTCAGATGATCCTTTGAGTCTCAATATAACCTTGAAGACTTCACTTTCAAGTGGAATCATCTTATAGTTTAAGAGACCCAAAAGTCAAAGTAATGGTCTGATCATAACCTCTGCCAGCTTTACTAATGTGAAGAAAACGCAGAAAGCAAAGAATGTTCTACTTAGGTCCAGTGACGGAAGATCAGTAAATGAGAAATTCATGGCATCACTATCATTTTCTTTTCAGTCCATTTCATCTCAAAATGATTATTTAAGTGGAGTGAAAACTCAATTTTGTCAGAGTGTATGTGTGGACTAGGAAAGATTTAGATAAATTATTTCAATTTCTTGAGCAATGAACCATTCTAGTCGAACCCAGAATGAAGAGACTTCACAATAAATTCCAGGAGGATAACTCTGTGCCTACTTTATTTAACATTCCATCTCCAGGGATTAGCATTGTGCTGAAATGCAGGAGGCAATGATTATTGAATGAACTGATATAATAAAGAGATGATAACAGCATTGCATTTGTAGGTATGTGTTAGACTTTAAAAACACTACATTGACTTGGGCATCAAAAATGGTACTGACAGGAAGAAATAGTGAGGCAGAAAAGTCAGAGTAGGATGAGAGTGTATAGCATCTCAATCAACAAATATAGTTTCAGAAATGAAGAAAAAGCAGTTTGTGAGCTCAAGGAGGTGATTATAAGCTAGGTCTACCCCAAGAGTAAAACAGTTAAACAAATAAGTCACCCTTATTATAACAGTTTTGTTATATATCAGATATTGTCATAAAATTTAAGAATTTCAAGTATAGAGTTCTATGATAGTTTTTAATAACTTTAATGAGTCACATAACCATCACCACAAATCACTTTTAGAGCATGCCCTTTTCTCCAATGAATTCTGTCATGCCAATTTACAGTGAATCCCTACTCCTACCCCCAGCCCCCAGTAATTTACTTTTAATCTTAGTAAGTTTGCCTTTTCTGAGTATTTTTATATACATGTAATAAAAGACTATGTAGTCTCCTATGTCTGGCTTTTTTTACTTAGCATGTTTTTGAGCATTTGTCTGTTTGCAATGAGCATTTAATCTGTATCTTTTTTTTTTTTTTGCAGCTGAATAATGTTCCATTGTGTAGATGTAACAATTTTGTCAATGTGGCCTAAAACCACATGGACACAAACATACATAGATACAGTTTTCATTATTCATGGCAGTTTTATTCTGTAAAGTCTCCATGAACATAAAGTTAGTGAATGCTGAACCACTATTCCTGGGGTTGGGTGTTGGGGGGTATATAATCTTAGATCTTAAAAAGAACTCTTCCTAATAGATTCTATTCTCTTTGTTTTACAAAAAAAAAAAGCAAGGTTCAAAATCTTAAGTGACTTACCTGAGACTACTACTCCACTAACAGGTACCCAAATTGGGAATCAAACCTCTTTAGATGGTCCAAGAGCTGGAGCTCCTTGCACTCCATTGCACTGCTGCCTGTCATCACTATTCTCTGCTTTTCTGCAGAAGGATGAAATAAGATGGCAAAGCATCATCACCTTATGTGACTTCACATGGGAATTTTCATATCCAGCCAATCTATTTGCTATTTGTTAAATTAAATTTTTATATATAGATGTACACATATATTATTCATATACAGTCAATCCTCTTTATTCATGGATTCCATATTTGAGAATTTGACCACTTGTTAAAATTTATTGGTAAGCCTCAAGTCACTACTTGAGACACTGTTGTAGTCACTAGCATACATGCTCAGAACACTGAAAATTTGAATAACCTGACATTCATGTGGCTGTACTCTCCCTTCTTGTTTCAGGTCTCATATTGAAAGTAAATGTCTGGAGGAAGAGCAAAATGGCAGAGACGTAGGAGAACTAAAATATCATTGGGTCCCAGGAGTTCAGCTAGATAGTTCTCAAACCATTCTGAACACCTACAAACTCAACCGAAGACCAAAGAGAAGAGTAGCAATTCTAGGAACAGAAAAGCAAACACTTTCTGGAACATAGGACATACGGAAAAGTGAATCTGAGGCGATATATGGAAGATAGACTGTGGGGGGAGGGGCTGGCTCCAGGAAAGTGGTAGAGCAGCGGAGCATAAAATCAGAACTTTTAGAAGTCTGCTTTACTGAGGGCCTTGCTCCAGAGGCTAAGAAGGGGGTGGAGTCCTCGCTGGGACAGTGTGGTCTCAGGACCCACTGGGTAACCAAAAGACTGGGTGTCTGAGTGTGGCAGAGCTCCCAGGTATTGGAGTGAGGAAGCTGGCTACAGAAACAGAGCTAAGGGCTGGGCTCTCGCCTTAGGGTTACCTTAAACTGAGTTCCCAGGCACAGTGAGGCCACTCCTCTTTGAGAAGGGACCTCACATGTGGCAGATCCAGGAAGCATCCCTCCTTCCTCCTCTGAGAGGAATGGCATGGGAGTGTGCTATAGGAATCTGCTGGGTTTAGAGATGCCAAACAGGGCCGTGTGCCAGAGATAGAAATACTTGGTCACAGGCTGGGTGATAACGGAGTGTGGCTGGCGACCAGGGAGATGAGAGTGACTGACTCCTTTTCTCTGAGGCTGCATCAAGCTCTCAGCTCCTCTAGGGCCTAAGATGTGGAGACTGCCATCTTCATCCCCATCCTCAAAAGCTGTACAGAAATCATTCAGGGAACAAAAGCTACCATGAGCAAAACTGAGCAGATTACATAGCCTGGACCCTGGCAAGGGCAGTACAATTCTGCCTCAGCCAAAGACATTTAAGAATCACTGCAACACGCCCCTCTCCTAGAATCAGGAAGAATTATCCAGCCAAGACCAAGTTTACCAATCAATGAGGACTGCAAAAGTTAAGAACTACAGGAATACAGCACATAGAATTCATGGCTTTTTCCCCATGATCCTTTAGTCTTCCAAAGTTAAATTAAAATTTTTTTTCTTATTCTATTTTAAAAAAATTCTCCTCTTTCCTATTTTAACATTTTTAAACTATTCTATCTTATCAATACCTTTTTGAAAATATTTATTTTATTTTATTTTAATTTTTTTAAAGATTTTATTTATTTATTTGCTAGACAGAGATTGCAACTAGTCAGAGAGACAGGCAGGGAGAGAGGGTAGGAAGCAGGCTCCCTGCTGAGCAGAGAGCCCGATGTGGGGCTTGATCCCAGGACCCTGGGATCATGACCTGAGCTGAAGGCAGAGGCTTTAACCCACTGAGCCACCCAGGCACCCCTAAAAATGTTTTTTTTTTAATTTGCATTATTATACTCATATTCTATCCCTTTGTTGTATTTGATTTTTTTTTTAATACATATAGGTTTTTCTTTCTTTAAAATTTTGGGATACAGTTTCTTCTAACAGATCAAAATATTCCCTAATCTAGCTCATGGCTTTGTTCTAGTCTCCAGACTGGTCACAATTTTTCCTCTTTTCTTTTTTTCAATCAGCTTCTTATCAATTTCTTTTAAAATTTTCATCTGTATAGTCATATCCCATCCCTTCATGTGCTTACCCTTATTTTTATATTTATGTTTTTCTGTCTTTAAATTTTTGGAGACAGTGCACCTGGGTGGCTCAGTGGGTTAAGCCTCTCTGCCTTCGGCTCAGGTCATGATCTAAGGGTCCTGGGATCAAGTTCCACATTGGGCTCTCTGCTCAGCAGGGAACCTGCTTCCTCCTCTCTCTCTCTCTGCCTGCCTCTCTGCATACTTGTGATCTCTCTCTGTCAAATAAATAAATAAAATCTTTAAAATTTTAGAAGGCAGTTTCTTCCAACAGATCAAAATACACCCAAAACCAAGTGTGTATCCCTATTCTATTCACCTATCTAATTTTATATGTGTGTGTGTGTGTGTGTGTGTGTGTATATATGATTTTTATATTTTCAGGTCTTTTTATATTTTTATATTTTCAGGTCTTTTCCGATTTGGTGAATGTATATTTTCTGGGGTCTTTTCTACCCTTTAAGTATTTGTTCTCTCATTAATATGTTCCTATCTGGATAAAATGACAAGGCAGAAAACTCACTTCAAAAGAAAAAAAAAAAAAAAAGAACAAGAGGCAGTACTGATGCCTAGGGAAATAATCCATGCAGACGTTAGTAAGATGTCAGAACTAAAGTTCAGAATGAGGATTATCAAAGTGCTAGCCAGGCTCAAACAAAAGGGGGGGGGAGATACTAAAGAATCCCTTCCTGGAGAAATAAAGGAACTAAAATCTAACCAAGTTGAAATAAGAAAGCTATTAATGAGGTGCCATAAAAATTGGAGGCTCTTACTGCTAGGATAAACAAACTGGATGATAAGAATAAAGAAGCTGAGAAAAAGAGAGATAAACAACTACTGGACCATGAGGGGAGAATTTGAGAGATAAGTTATACCTAAAACAAAACTATATTAGAATAAATGGGATGCCAGAAGAAGAAGAAAGAGAGAGGGGGGCAGAAGTACTATTGGATCAAATTATAGCAGAGAATTTCCCTAATGTGGTGAAGGGAACAAGCATCAAAATCCAGAAGGCACAAAGAAACCCCTCAGAATCAATAAAAATAGGTCAACACCCTGTCATATAACAAGTCTCAGTGACAAAGAGAAAAATCCTGAAAGCAGCTCAGGACAAGAGGGCTTAAACAAGAATGGTAGAATTATTAGATTGGCAGCAGACTTATCCACAGAGACCTGGCAGGCCAGAAAGGACTGTCATGATATACTCAGAGCACTAAATGAGAAAAACATGCAGCCAAGAATACTATATCTGGCTAGGATATCATTGAAAATAGAAGGGGACATAAGCTTCCAGGACAAACAAAACCTAAAAGAATTTGTAAACACCAAACCAATTCTATAGGAAATATTGAAAGGGGTCCTCTAAGCAAAGAGCAAGCCTAAAAGTAGTATACCAGAAAGGAACAGAAACAATATAACAGAGACCATTAGAGAATATAATATTCTTCTCTAATGCACATGGGACATTTTCCAGAATAGAATCACATCCTGGGTCACAAATCAGGTCTCAACTGGTACCAAATGATTGCCATCATTCCCTGCATATTTTCAGACCACAATGCTCTGAAGCTAGAACTCAATCACAAGAGGAAATTCGGAAAGAACCCAAATACATGGAGGCTAAGGAGCATTCTTCTAAAGAATGAATGGGTCAACCAGAAAATTAAAGAAGAATTGAAAAAATTCATGCAAACAAATGAAAATGAAAACACAACGGTTCAAAATCTGTGGGACATGGCAAAGGCGGTCCTGAGAGGAAAATATATAGCAGTACAAGCCTTTCTCAAGAAACAAGAAAGGTCTCAAATACACAACCTAACCCTACACCTAAAGGAGCTGGAAAAAGAACAACAAAGAAAGCCTAAACCCATCAGGAGAAGAGAAATAATAAAGATCAGAGCAGAAATCTATGAAATAGAAACAAACAAACAAAAAAAAAGAACAAATCAATGAAACTAGGAGCTGGTTCTTTGAAAGAATTAATAAGATTGATAAAGCCCTAGCCAGACTTATCAAAAAGAAAAGAGAAAGGACCCAAACAAATAAAAACATGAATGAAAGAGGAGAGATCAGAACCAACACCAAAGAAATACAAATAATTATAAGAACAGATTATGAGCAACTTTACACTAGCAAATCTGACAATCTGGAAGAAATGGATGCATTCTTAGAGAAATATAAACTATCACAACTGAACAGGAAGAAATGGAAAACTTGAACAGACCCATAACCAGTAAGGAAATTGAAGCAGTCATCAAAAATCTCCCAACAAACAAGAGCCCAGGGCCAGATGGCTGCCCAGGGAAATTCTAACAAACATTTAAAGAAGAATTAATTCCTATTCTCCTGAAACTGTTCCAAAAAAATAGAAATGGAAGGAAAACTTCCAAACTCATTTTATGAAGCCAGCATTACCTTGATCCCAAAACCAGACAAAGATCCCATCAAAAAAGAGAATTGCAGAACAATATCCTTGATGAGCACAGATGCAAAAATTCTCACCAAAATACTAGCCAATAGGATCCAACAGTACATTGCATGGATTATTCACCACAACCAAGTGGGATTTATTCCAGGGCTACAAGTTTGGTTCAACATCCACAAATCAATCAATGTGACACAATACATTAATAAAAGAAAGAGCAAGAACCATATGATACTCTCAATAGATGCTGAAAAAGCATTTGACAATGTACAGCATCCTTTCTTCATCAAAACCCTTCAAAGTGTATGGACAGAGGGTACATACCTTGATATCATCAAAGCCATCTATGAAAAACCCACTGCAAATATCATTCTCAATGGAGAAAAACTGAAAGCTTTTCTGCTAAGGTCAGGAACATGGCAGGGATGTCCATTATCACCACTGCTATTCAACATAGTACTAGAAGTCCTAGCCTCAGCAATCAGACAACAAAAAGAAATTAAAGGCATCCAAATCAGCAAAGAAGTCAAACTATCACCCTTTGCAGATGATATGATACTTTATGTGGAAAACCTAAAAGACTCTGCTCCAAATTTGCTGGAACTCATACAGGAATTCAGTAAAGTGTCAGGATATAAAATCATTGCACAGAAATCAGTTGCATTTCTATACAGCAACAACAGGACAGAGGAAAGAGAAATTAAGGAGTCAATCCCATTTACAATTGCACCCAAAACCTTAAGATACCTGGGAATAAACCTATCCAAAGAGGCAAAGAATTGGTACTCAGAAAACTATAAAGTACTCATAAAAGAAATTGAGGAAGACACAAAGAAATGGAAAAATGTTCCATGCTCATGGATTGGAATAACAAATATTGTGAAAATGTCTATGCTACCTAAAGCAATATACATGTTTAATGAAATCCCTATCAAAATACCATCAATTTCTTTCAAAGAAATGGAACAAATAACCCTAAAATTTATATGGAACCAGAAAAGACCTCAAATAGCCAAAGGAATATTGAGAAAGAAAGCCAGAGTTCATGGCATCACAATTCCGGACTTCAAGCTCTATTACAAATCAAGACAGTATGGTACTGGCACAAAAACAGACATATAGATCAGTGGAACTAAATAGAGAGCCCAGAAATAGACCCTCAACTCTATGGTCAACTAATCTTCAACAAAGCAGGAAAGTATGTCCAATGGAAAAAAGACAATCTCTTCAACAAAAGGTATTGCAAATATTGGACAGCCACATGCAGAAAAAAGAAACTGGACCACTCCCTTCCACCACGATGAAAGACTCAAAATGGATGAAGGACCTCAATGTGAGAAAGGAATACATCAAAATCCTTGGGGAGATACAGGCAGCAGCCTCTTCAACCTCAGCTGCAGCACTTCTTCCCAGAAACATTGCCAAAAGCAAGGGAAGCAAGGGCAAAAATGAACTATTGAGACTTCATCAAGATCAAAAGCTTTTGCACAGCAAAGGAAACAGTTAACAAAACCAAAAGACAACTGACAGAATAGGAGAAGAAATTTACAGACAACATACCAGATAAAGGGCTAGTATCCAAAATCTATAAAGAACTTATCAAACTCAACACACAAAGAACAAAGAATCCAATCAAGAAATGGTCAGAGGACATGAACAGACATTTCTGCAAAGAAGACATCCAGATGGCCAATAGAGACATGAAAAAGCGTTCCACATCACTCGACATCAGGGAAATACAAATCAAAACCACAAAGATATACCACTTCACACCAGTCAGAATGGCTAAAATTGACAAGTCAGGAAATGAGAGATGTGGTGAGGATGTGAAGAAAGGGGAACCCTCCTGCACTGTTGGTGGGAAGGCAAGCTGGTGCAACCACTCTGGAAAACAGCATGGAGGTTCCTCAAAAAGTTGAAAATCGAGCTATCCTATGACCCAGCAATTGCATTACTGGGTATTTACCCTAAAGATACATATGTAGTGATTTGAAGGAGCATGTGCACTTGAATGTTTATAGCAGCAATGTCCACAATAGCCAAACTATGGAAGGAACCTAGATGTTCATCAACAGATGACTGGATAAAGAAGAAGTATATATATACAATGGAATACTATGCAGCCATCAAAAGAAATGAAATCTTGCCATTTGTGATGAATGGATGGTACTAGAGGGTATTATGCTTAGCGAAATAAGTCAATCAGAGAAAGACAATTATCATATGATCTCCCTGATATGAAGAAGTTGAGAAGCAATGTGGGGGTTTGGGGGGGTAAGAAAGGAATAAATGATTCAAGGTGGGATCGGGAGGGAGACAAACCATAAAAGACTCTTAATCTCACAAAACAAACTGACGGTTGCCAGGGGGAGTAGTTAGGGAGAGGGTGGCTAGGTTATGGACATTGGGGAGTGTGTGTACTATGGTGAGTGCTGTGAAGTGTGTAAACCTGGCAATTTACAGACCTTTACCCCTGGGGCTAATAATACATTATATGTTAATAAAGGATATTTAAAAAATTAAAAATAACTACATAAATGAATAGAATCTTTCAAACTGAAGGTAAAAGAAATTGTATATGAAAATGTAATCTTTGATTATGTACAATGTAATTGTATATAAACAATGCATAGAACATAAAAACAATTTTTTTTTTCCTACAGGGATACATGTTAACAGTTATTCTATTCTATTCTGTCAGAGGGAGAGAGAGAGCACACAAGCAGGGGGAGTGGCAGGCAAAGGGAGAAGCAGGCTCCACGCTGAGCAAGGAGCTTAATGCAGGACTTGATTCTAGGACCCTGGGATCATGACCTGAGCCAAAGGTAGACGCTTAAATAACCGAGTCATCCAGGCATCCCACATGACAACAAGTCTGATGGTGCTATAATATGTATGGGAATTGAACCCTTAAGCAAATGCATAGCAGAAGGTGAAAATCAGGTTTTTCACTTTTGGAGTGGGCATTTACATGTAATTATGAGGATGAAACTATAAAGACCCATGGGTAATGGATTAGGGTTGGATAAATCAGTATGAAGGCATGTATAGAGAGAAGTATTTATAGATATATGCATATACATAGCTTAGCAACATACATATATTTTCTTATCCTGTAAGCTGAAAGAGCTTAGAAGCAAAGAAACTCAGTAGCACGATTACACTTAGCATTTCAATCGTGGTTTCTAGTATCACTCACCAGCAGAAGAAACAAAGTCTTCTGATTTAAAGGCTGAAGAAGGAACTACACAATATGAGCCTACAGTATCTCGTAGTGTCAGTGGATGATCTAGAGCTCTGCACACAGTCTTGTACACACATACACACACATGCATGCCTGCACACAGGGATAGTGGTATGTCAGAGGGACATAGATGCCAAATAAAAGAGCTTCTGATAGCCAAAACTGTAGCCATTTAAAGAACAAAGTAATACCTTAGTACTGGATTAGAATTCAAAATATAAAATAAATATCTACTTCTGGGTACATACTCAAAAGAACTGCAAGCAGGGTCTTGAAGAGATATTTGAACAGTCATGTCCATAGCAGCATTATTCATAATAGCCAAAAAGTAAAATCAAGCTAAGGTCCATTTATAGATGAATGGGTAAGCCAAATGTGGTATATACATCCAAATGAATATTTTTCAGCTTTAAAAGGGAAATTGTAAACTATGCTACAGCCTGAATGAAACTTGAGGGTATTATGCCAGATGAAATAAACCCACTGCAAAAAGATAAGTTCTGTACAATTCCATTTATATGAGGTACTGACAGTAGTCAATTCAGAGAAAGTAGCAAGGTGTTGCTGGGGCAATAATTAAATATTTAAAAATTCATGGAGAGAAATTCAATATAGTAGTCAAATTCAGAGAGAAAGTAAAATGGTTATTGCTAGGGCAACAATTAAACATTTCAAAATTTGAAAAACTGATAACTGGCCAAAATTTCATAAAATCAGTCATATATTTCCATATCAGTAAACTTTAAAAAATTAAATTTAAATAAAAATAATGCTATTTATAATTATCACACAATTTTAAGGAAATTAGAAATGCACCTAATAAAATTTATGCAAAGTTGCTATGTTAAAAATATTCACATCTATTAAAAGACACCTAGATACACAGAGGAGTATATTTAATATGGATGAATCTTAGAAATTTAATTTTCTTTGAAGAATGTAACTTCTAAAATACCACACACAGTGATAACCTTTATCTAGAATTTGTATTAAAAAAGCTCATCTGAATAACATGTTATTTAAAGACAAGTATAATATTTTTCAAAAGAAATAATGAATGTTCAATTCAAAGTCTGGTGGATTAGAGGGTAGGAAGATAGGAAAATGGAGCAGAACATAAATGGATGCAAAGTACAGGCAATGCTCTACTTTTTATGTTCAATGATGGACTCACAGCTATATATTTTAAAGAAAAAAATTTAAAAAAAGAAAGAAAACCAAACCAATTTGCCAACAATGTATGACTTTATAACAGCCACTCTTTAATTTTCCATGGAAAAATTGGACTTGGGAGTTCAAACAGTTAACTTATAAGAAGAAATCTTTTATTTGATATTATTTAAGAAGAAAAGCTGAAATATAAATGAATTATATGAAATATAAATGCACTCAGAGGGGAGACAATGATAGGATTCCTCCTTTCTGTGATTCTCTGGATGTATGATTATGGAATTACAAGCATACAGTGCATGTGGGTTCAGTTCACTCCTCCATTTTACCAGCTACCACAAAGTGGAATCAGCCTCTCCAAGGACCTGCTTCAGCTGACTTTATTAGAAGTTGTTTAGGTATCATCTTTCTTGGCACATGACCAGCCAGGAGGGAGTGCATCAAATTTCACTTCACTGCTATTACTCTTGTTGCGTTCTGAATTTTTATGCTCTCATACATCATATTGAGCATGATCGTTTTATGTAAATTTGATCCAGAAGTAAGTTAAGAATAGCAGTGTTTAAGATGATATAGTAGAGTACCTAGATAGAAAAGACCCTAAAACATGGGCCAGCTGATGCAGTCAGATACTCCTTAGATCATTTTAAAAATGGCATTTGAGTTTCCAAAAAGGCAGTTAAGTTAAATAACAAATTTATTCAGCTCTAATGAATATTTGATTGGTTTTCAGAGATAATTGCCCTCTATCAGGGTCATATCATTAACATGAACATTAGTCATTATCTTCTCCATGAGAATTGGAAAAATATCCCTATTAAAGCTTTTGAAAGAGCTTTTCAATGAAATAACTTTGCCTACTGTTGGCATGTTATAATCATTTAAAAATGTCTCTTCAAACCTCATTTATGTATTTATTCAAAATCATATTTTTAAGTTCACAGAAAATGTCTTCAGAAGCATAAGGATAATAAATATTTTTCTGGTAGTGGTATAGGAAAATAAGAAAGAAAATAAATAGACCATTTTATCTTTTCTGTTGTTTATCCATTACCTATTATCAGTTGTTCACAATTAGCAGTTCTTAATAAAGTTCAATAAATAAAATATTTTTGGGAAGGTAATTTTTAAAATGAAGTCATACATTTTTAATATGTGATAGACAGCCTTTGAAAGGGTATTACTGAAAAGATATAAATGACTAAAAGAAATAGGTATCACTGTTTAATCTGATTGTGGATTATGAAAACTACATAAAATACTTATCTCACCAGTAAAGTTAATAGGCTAGAATTCTACCTCAAACTATAGCAGAAAAAATCTCCAACCGAGGCACAAAGAATGGAGCAGTTTGGGGGAATCATTTGTCTAAAATACATTTTGTCTAATATTCCTTGAGTAAAATGACTGTATATTCTAGAAATAGAATGCCTAAAAACTTTCAAAAGAGCTCTGGCATAAAAATAAAATTATGGTATTTCTTTTTTTTTTTTTTTTTTTTTTAAAGATTTTATTTATTCATTTGACAGTGAGAGAGAGAGATCACAAGTAGGCAGAGAGGCAGACAGAGAGAGAGAGAGAGAGGGAAGCAGGCTCCCTGCCGAGCAGAGAGCCCGATGCGGGACTCGATCCCAGGACCCTGAGATCACGACCTGAGCCGAAGGCAGCGGCTCAACCCACTGAGCCACCCAGGCGCCCCAAATTATGGTATTTCCACATGGGCTTTGCTAGGGAAATACTTCAATGTAACAGAAAGAAAAGTCTGAAAGTTTGACTTTGAAAGCTGGTAGCTGATGGTAGTGTGTAAACTGTTAAGACACAGATAATAAAGGAAAAATTAGGCCATTTAGATAAGAAGCAAAAAAACCCCCATGAAAACCTATGGTCTGAAGGGATAAAATAACTATTAAAATAATGACAAACAGAGAGTAGCACTCAATAGCATGAAATACATGAGGGTGAACTGCAATTATGATAATACATTTTACTAGTGACTTACTGTAGGATTATAGAATTTAGGCATCAAAGAGTGATAAATATTTTCTTTACTTAATGTGCTACCATAAAATCTCCACCTATTCCTTATGACATATCTTTTTTTTTTTTTTTTTTAAGATTTTACTTGACAGGGAGAGAGAGGGAATACAAGCAGGGGGTGGGAGAGGGAGAAGCAGCCTTCCCCCTGAGCAGCGAGCTCCATGTGGGGCTCAATCCCAGGACCCTGGATCATGAGCCAAAGGCAGATGCTTAAAGACTGAACCACCCAGGTGCCCTCTTTATGACGTATCTTAAATATTATTTATCATTTATGACATAGCATAAATACCCTCTCCTCCATTCTCCCAAGAAAAACCAGCCTTAGCTATTTCTCTTCTCTTTGTTCTCTGTCTTCAGGTTGATAAAGCATTTATTACATTGATACCAGTATCATATTTCAGATGTTCTAAATGCATATTTTTCAATATTCTAATACCTCTGAAATCTGGAAGTGTGTTATAATTAACGTGATAAGAGAGGATTGGCTCAGATTTAATTGACAGTATTTTTCTCTTTCTTAAGAGTATATAAAATAATTGTTATAATCCATGGCAATTTAGGGATGCTGAATACAGTGATAAATACCTTTGCCAGCAGATAGTGGGTCCTCAAGTGCAAGATTAATTTTAATCTTTCTTGTTTCTCAGAGTCCCAAAGAGGGCCTGCCATATAATAGATGAGCAATACATGATTAAATCATGGTATCTATTATTATCAGCCTGAAAATTATTGTTCCATTACAAATAACAAACCCTCAAACTTTTAAAGAACATATAGCTGGAATTTAAATAAAAACTTGAAACGAAAAAAAAGAGCATACTAAGTTAAAAAAAAAAGAATGTATCCTCAAAAATGATGAAATAGATACAATAACATATGTTCCTCAAATATAAATTATTTACAATAGGAAGAAAATGATGCTTCTTTCAATATATGCATAATGACAAGATGGCAGGTTCATACTAATTAGGGAGAAACAGTATAACTTTATAAAAACTGTCAATAGCTTTCCAAAGCAGTTGCTCCATTTTCAAGACTCACCAGAAAGACAGTTCCTTCACATTTTCTCTAACAATATTTTTGTCTGTATTCTTTTCTTCCTATTTTTCCTAATGCTTTTAGTTTAAACCATTCCTGTATGTATGTGGTGTTATCACAGTGTAGCCTTAATTAGCACCTCCTGAGGAGTAATGAGTTTAAGCAATTTTTATGTGTTGATTATACATAGATCTTCTTTTGTAAAGTGTTTGCTTACATTTTTACCATTTTAAATTGGATTCTTATTATTGAGTTGTAAGGGTTATATATATCTATATAGATCTATATATAAACATTCTGTATATATAAAAAGCTTGTTAGATCTGTGTGTTTTAACTATTGAATTTAATTCTGTGGCTTGCCTTTTTGTTTTCTTAAAAATTAATTTTGAAGAGCTAAAGTTTTAACTTTAATAAAGTCAAGTATTATTTTGATACTCTAAATAATTATTTCATAAAGCAGTGCTACACAATGGTAACATTGCAACTTACATGACTTCACTAGAATAGTATTGTTGTGGTGAGGCTAGATACTTTTTGAGAAAAATCAGTGAGAATTTAAAAATCTTAAAAACCAACTATGTAATGAACTTCATAAAGCACTTGTGGATTAAAATATTATGTGTTAATGAAAATTTACTATTCACATATGTAAACTTATAAAAAAAGATGTTACTTTTAAATAACTAATTGATTAGCCTAACTTTTGAAAATAATTACTTTTAATTAATTTAATTTGTATTTATTTTGTGGCATAATATTAATTTCCTACTCTCTTAAAGGTATGGCATACATTAAATCTCTACTGTATTATTCTTTCTTTTTACAATCTCTCCTGTATTTTGATAGCCTATCAACAAAGTGTTACCAAAATTTTTTAAATACCACAGAACATATATTTACATCAACACTGATAAGATTTCATATACAAAATACACCTTTTGCTATAATTTTTCATGATTTTTTTGTTTTGACAACACAAAATGTTGGCCCAGTTCATTTACTGGAATATTGTCTGTCTTCATTTTTCTAATTAGGCAGTCTATAATATGTCTTGACATATTCTATCTGTTTTAGTTAGAGCTATTTCCTTTTCTCTTTTATCATTTATAAATAGGTCTCATATTATTTATGCTAATACTAAATTTTAATCCCATATTCAACTGTATTTCTAGTTTTAGTTTTCAACACGTTATGTATGGGATAACTTTGCATCTTATTTCTTTTAAAATCAAATATAAATTATAAGCTTATATAAAAATCTGCATTTTTTAGTGCTATCATACTTTACCAACTTCCAGCACTCTGTCCCATGAATGTGTTCAATCAGATGGCCCTGGGGAGCTGTGGATCTTGAGCAGATCAGGTCATCTTGGGGCACAGTGGCCAGACCTCAGTCACAGGAGGTGGCCTGGAGAGATCACTCCCATTGGCCTGTGATTGTTTGATGAGATTACTTTAATTTGAATAGGAAGAAGGGTGCTGATATACTGATCATAAGTGACACTTTGACTCAGAGTTCAGGGCTCTGGGCCATCTATGATCCATTACCCAAGCTTTGGCTTAAGACTGTGTATGACTCAGAAACAGACACATAGATCAATGGAATAGAACAGAGAACCCAGAAATAGAACCTCAACTCTATGGTCAACTAATCTTTGACAAAGCAGGAAAGAATGTCCAATGGAAAAAAAGACAGCCTCTTCAACAAATGGTGCTGGGAAAATTGGACAGCCACATGCAGAAAAATGAAATTGGACCACTTCCTTACACCACGCATGAAAATAGGCTCAAAATGGATGGAGGACCTCAATATGAGAAAGGAATCCATCAAAATCCTTGAGGAGAACACAGGCAGCAACCTCTTTGACCTCAGCCGCAGCAACTTCTTCCTAGGAACATCGCCAAAGGCAAGGGAAGCAAAGGCAAAAATGAACTATTGGGGCTTCATCAAGATCAAAAGCTTTTGCACAGCAAAGGAAACAGTTAACAAAACCAAAAGACAACTGACAGAATGGGAGAAGATATTTGCAAACGACGTATCAGATAAAGGGCTAGTATCCAAAATCTATAAAGAGCTTAGCAAACTCAACACCCAAACAACAAAGAATCCAATCAAGAAATGGGCAGAGGACATGAACAGACATTTCTGTAAAGAAGACATACAGATGGCCAACAGACACATGAAAAAATGCTCCACATCTCTCGGCATTGGGGAAATACAAATCAAAACCACAATGAGATACCACCTCACAGCAGTCAGAATGGCTAAAATTAACAAGTCAGGAGATGACAGATGTTGGCGAGGATGCAGACAAAGGAGAACCCTCCTACAGGGCTGATGGGAATGCAAGCTGGTGCAGCCACTCTGGAAAACAGTGTGGAGGTTCCTCAAAAAACTGAAAATCAAGCTACCCTATGACCCAGCGATTGCACTGCTGGGTATATATCCTAAAGATACAAACGTGGTGCTCCGAAGGGGCATGTGCACCAGAATGTTTATGGCAGCAATGTCCACAATAGCCAAACTATGGAAAGAACCTAGATGTCCATCAACAGATGAATGGATAAAGAAGATGTGGTATATATATACAATGGAATACTATACAGCCATCACAAGAAATAAAATCTTGCCATTTGCAATGATGTGGATGGAACTAGAGGGTATTATGCTTAGCGAAGTGAGTCAGTCAGAGAAAGACAACTGTCATATAGTCTCCCTGATATGAGGAAGTGGAGATGCAACATGGGGGGTTTGGGGAGGTAGGAGAAGAAAAAATGAAAGAAGATGGGATCGGGAGGGAGACAAACCATAAATGACTCAATCTCAAAAAACAGACTGAGTGTTGCTGTGGGGAGTGGGGATGGGATAGGGTGGTGGGGATATGGACATTGAGGAGGGTATGTGCTATGATGAGTACTGTGAAATGTGTAAAACTGGCGAGTCACAGACCTGTACCCCTGGGGATAAAAACACATTATATGTTTATTTAAAATTTTAAAAATAAAAATTAAAAAAAAATAGACTGTGTATGACTGACCATATGTCCACTTTTTCTAGTCAATGTTTCCACGATGGCTCTCAGACTGGCAATTTGATAATAAGGAACACAAAGAGATGATTCCTAGAACTAAACATGAGAAAATGGTCCTGAGCTTTATGAAGAGATTTTGTATGTACTGGTGAGACAATAAATACTTAAATACCCTACTCTATCAATAATTGTAAATAATTATTGATAAACTACCATAACAGACCCACTAATTCTATATTTAAGTCAAACTATGTGGGTAGGGTCTACTTATGAATATATATTTTATGTATGTATTTGTCTAGGGTCATCCATATACTCTAGTGCCCTAGTGAGAAGCCAAACTATATAGACATATATGGATATCTAGTTTTCTATTTTAGTTTGGTTATGCTATAACTGTAACATGAAAATTATCCTTTGTATTAAAAGTCCATTTTTTCTTAAAAGCCTAGAACATAGAACACATATGTATAATACAGATACAGTACATGCATAACACAAATGACCACCAAATCTGTACTTTTTCTTTGCTTTAATTTGGTAAATAATGAAGCGGCATTCCCACATTTTGTATATTCCTTTATAATTCGTGGATTCTCTGTTACGCCACAGTTAAATTTGATGTGACTGAATATTTAAAAAAAAATATTATGTAATAGTGAAACAATCCAATAATAGGTAATATTTATCAGATACTTAAATAAAAATAAAATCATATAATTATATAAATTGCTGTTAATTTGTGTAATGTTATCCTTAAATCTCCTTGATTATTGACAGTGGTGCCAACGTAATATTTGGCCAGGGTTATCAAAATAGGCAGAAGCACAGCCAGGAAAATTAGCATGGACCATAGGCCTAGTGAAACTGAATTGGTTTTCTTCTTCAGATACAAATTGAAACTAAGAATGAATGCAAATCACTGTCACCTCTCAATTGCTTTTACAATTATATCAACCTAAATTGAGTATTTTTCTTCTGGAAATTTATCTCTACGCAAACCAAATCATATGCAATTAGTAAATATACATGAAAATATGCAATTTTTAATTTTTTTTTGCAAAATTATCTTTGAAGGAAAAATATATTGATAGAATTAAAAATGACATTGCTTCCAAAACGACTTCCAGTTTTGGAAAAAACTGCATCATTGGCCTGCATCATTGGCAATGTATGCTTTCTCCCATTTTGTTGTGTAGTACATGCAATTTTAGTCAACTCAACTTATAACCATTATTCTCTTTGTGCATTATTTATACTAACTTTTTTTAAAAGATTTTTATTTTTTATTGGACACAGAGAGCACAAGCAGACGGAGCTGCAGAGGGAGAGGGAGAAACAGACACTTCTCTGAGCAGGGAGTCCAACACGGTATTCAATCCCAGGACCCCGGGATCATGACCTGAGCCAAAGGCAGATGCTTAACTGACTGAGCCACCCAAGCACCTCTACTCTAACATTTTAAAACTGAACCCCATGTGGTATTTTCCTCAATACAAGGAAATTTGAATTTGATGTTGATAAGTAAAATGAATTTCTTTTTTTACATCCGAAGTAAAATCTCCTTTGTTTTCTTCTAGAGCATATAGACCTCAGTGACCTTTATGATAATCTATTCTTTAAGAAAATAAAAGAATTGCTTTCACCATTTTAATGGTGAAACTATGTGAAACCAAGAGTGTGAAACTATGAAGAAGAGTAAGTAACTAATAATTTTCACCTAACAAGAAGTGTAATTCAGTACTGATTAGAACATTTTAGTTAGAAGAGGTGATTACAGTTTAATGGCCTTTAAGTTATATAGAAATGTCATTATTCTGTCATACGTTTTAAATTATGCCCATCAAAATTGGCTCAGTCTGTTAGATACTGGGTTATGCCTAAACTTACTCCTAATAGGTACCACTTTAAAAGAGAGAACTTATATTTTGACATTCTAGAATCTACATATTAATTACAGTGTATTGCATTTGGCAAAGATTGGCTGTTGTCTACTTTTTCTTGTCACACTCCTAGAGTCCATTTTCCAGTTTCTCTTGCATGTAGGTGAGGCTGTTTGACTAAGCTGATGAATGAAATGTGGGAAGAAGTAATGTACACTATTTTCAGGTCCAGCCCACAGAAATCTCCCACAGAGAATGTTTTTGGTCATTCTCCTTTCCAGCTGAGTGGAACAGAGACAGCTTCCAACATAAACTGCATATCCATATGGTCAAACTGAGGGTTGCTAGAGGGGAGGTATGTGGGTGGGGTTGGGTTAAATGGGTGGTAGATATTAAGGAGGGCACCTGTTATGTGAGTACTGGGTGTTATATGTAACTGATGAATTACTGATTTCTACTCCTGAAACCATATTACACTATATGTTAACTAACTAGAATTCAAATAAAAACTTGAAATAAAACAAAACAAAATTTTAGCAAATCAGGATTGTTTTCTTGTAGAATATACAAATTTTAAATGTGTTTTAAATTTTGACCATTTTTCAACTTCTTGTTTCTTTAATTTGTTACAATGTATATTATAGTTTTCAGAAGTATACTTTCAACTGCTGTATGTGGAATAAAATATAAATAAATAAATAGTACAACTTAAAAAACAAAAATGTTCCAAAATGGAAAAAGCCTTGGTCATTGTATCACAACTAGAAAGTGTTATCCAATCTGCAAAATCAACTTTGGATTGTAGGTAAGGCAGAAATAACATAACAAATTTCAAATTTGGAGATTTACTCATTTTAATAATTAGTTTTGTCTTTAGCCCACCTAATGTAGAAGGTAAAACAAAAAGACACACACACACACACACACACATACACACACTGAACTGAGAATTGGAAGATTTGACTAGTACTAGTAGTTCTGGTCTTCAGCCAGTTATACTGTGAATTTATGAAAATTCTTAGATCTCCATTTCTTCATCTGTAGGGTGTTAGAAGTTTATTAGGTATATATGCACCTTAGAAGTCAATGTTTACCATACTCTCTTATGTTCCAGGAACTCACAGTAGGATATGGCAGACACGGTTCTTTTTAGGGATTTCAGTTTTCACGGGACTATAAATATACATATGATGTGATGGTAGTCTAAATGATTCAAGAGTCTCAACCTAGTTGAAAGTTCAGGGAAAGGTCCACTCTGCAAGTTATATTGAAACTGAAAATAAAACAACGCAAATTGTGTTAACAAAAGCTTAGAATTAGTGTTTCAGCAGAACACATACGAATACCACAAAGAACATAATCCATTTTCTTTTTATATTTTTTATTTTGAATTATTTTGGAACCTCCATACTGTTTTTTCTGGTGGCTGTACCAAGTTACATTCCCACCAAGAGTATGTAAAAGTTCTTTTCTCCATATCCTCACCAACACTAGCAAGTTCTTATCTTTTTGATGATCATGACTCTCATAGGTATGAAGTGATATTTCATTGTGGTTTAGAGTTGCTTTTCCCTTGTGATCAGGTGATGTCAAGCATCTTTTAATATGTCTGTTGGCCATCTGTATGTCTTCTTTGGAAAAATGTCTATTCAAATCCTCTGTCCATTTCTTAATTAGGTTGTTTTTATGCTATTGAATTATACTTTTTAAAAAAATTATAGTTTGGATATTAACTGCTTATATGATATATGATTTGCAAATATTTTCTTCTATTCAGTAGGTTTCCCTTTCATTTTGTTGATGGTTCTATTTGCTATGCAGAAGCTTTTTAGTTTGACATCATCCCATTTGTTTACTTTAGCTTTTGGTGTCAAATAAAAAAAAAATCATTGTCAAGACTAACGTCAAGAAGCTTACCAGCTATGTTTTCTTCTAGGAATTTTATGTTTCCAGATATTATGTGCAGGTGTGTAATTCATTTTGGGTTACTTTTTGTGTATGGTGTATGTTAGAGGTTTAGTTTCATCCTTTTGCATGTGAATATTCAGCTTTCCTAACGCTGTTTATTGAGGAAACTGTCCTTCACCTATTGTGTATTTTTGGCACCACTGTTGCAAATTAACTGACCATGTATATGTGGATTTATTTCTGGATTGTCTGTTCTGCTCCATTATTCCATGTGTCTGTTTTTATGGTTACCATAGCTTTGTACTGTAGTTTTAAACCAGGGAGTATATACCTCACTTTGTCCTTTTTACTAAAGACTGCTTTGGCTATTCAAGCCTTTTGTAGTATGGACATTTTAACGCTTTTAATTCTCCCAATCCTTGAGCATATAATATATAATATATTTCCATTTACTTCTGTCTCCTTCAATTTCTTTCATCAGTGTCATAATTTTTGGAATGCAGGTTTTCATATCCTAGATATATTCTAAGGTATTTTACTCCTTTTGTTGTGATTGTAAATAGGAGTGTTTTTCTTAATTTCTTTTTCTGATAGTTCATTATTATTGGGTAGAAATACAACAGACTAAATTTTTTATTCTTTTATAGTTTTGGGTCATTTAAGTAAACTTTGCTAGATACAAGTGCACTAGGATTTTCTCCTGAATTTTCTTACAAAACTTTGATGGTTTTACCATGTATGTTCTGCCTATGATCAATTTTGAGTTAACATTGGCAATTATGTAATACTGTAATGTAATGGTTGAAGTTCATTTATTTCTGCATATGGCTATCCAGTTGTAAAAGGACTATTTGCTGAAAGGATTATCCTTTTGTCATTTAATTGTATTGGCAACTTTGTCAAAAATTATCTTAGAATGAAACTATTTTTGTATTCTATTCTATCCCATTGATCCAAATCTCTGACAATGTCAAGGTTTTTTGTTTTTGTTTTGTTCTTTAAAGATTTATTTATTTACTGAAAGAGAGTCCCAAGTAGTCTTGACACTGAGAGCAAAGCCCAATACAGGGCATGATCTCACAACCTTGAGATCATGACCCTGAGATCACAACCTGAGCTGAAACCAAGAAACAGACACTTACCTGACTGAGCTACCCAGGCACCCCCACATTGTTTTAATGCATGTGGCTTTATAAATTATCTTGAAATTGGGTAGTATTTTGGTCTTGTCATAAAAAAGTTTTGCTCCTCTGGTCTTATTCTTGCTATTAGTTAATAGACTTTTTTTCTCTTTCTGATAGATTTACAAGAGTTTATTAATGTTACTAATCAGAGCAATGAACAAGCATTTGTATTATAGATTTTAATATATTTTCTTATTTCAATGATTTTAACACTTCATAAATTTATCCTGCTTGTTTTTTATTTAATTTGATATCCTATTTTGAAACGTAAAGACTTGAGGTCATTGATTTGAGACCTTTCCTTTTTTCTAACATAACAATTTAGTGCTATCAATCCCCTAAATGGACCATTACATGTGTATTTCACAAATATTAAAATACTATGTTTCACTTTCATTCAGTTTAAATATTTCTAATTTTAGTTTTTTTTCTATTAACCTATTTAGTATTTAGAACTGGACTATTTAATATCAACATGTTTTGGGTCAAATACCTTTTAGTTATTGATTTATAATTTAATTGTGGTTTGAGAATATATTTTGTATTATATACAGAGTATGTGGTATGAAGATAAATTCTATAAAGTTTAAAGAATATGTATTCTACTGTTTTCACTGAAATGTTTTATTTAAAGTAGTTATTTCAAGTTGGTTTTCAGCATTAAGACTTTTACAAACTTACTCATATTCTACTGACTTATTTATCAGTAAGTGAAAATGTGTTGACCTCTGAATTAGATTATGAATATATTATTTTATCATCTATTTTTATGTTTACTATTAAAAGTACATAAACAGGGACACCTGGGTGACTCAGATGGTTAAGCATCTGCCATTGGCTTGGGTCATGATCCCAGGGTCCTGGGATGGAGTCCCACATCAGGCTCATTGGTCAGCAGGGAGTCTGCTTCTCTCCTGCCTGCTGTTCCCCCTGCTTGTGCTCTCTCTCTCTCTGACAAATAAATAAAATCTTTTAAAAAGGTACATAAACATTAATTTTTAAATATCCTGTTGATGGAATAATAGAAAAATTAGGGTCAATTTTAAACTCTGATTAATAATAATGAAGGGCATATAAAAAGCCTGTGGGAAAGATCTCTTTTAATCTTTAAGATAACTGGAAAAGGGTGAAAGAAAGAGAACATATCTATGATAAGGAAACCATTTAAAGTAAAAATTAGTACTTAATCCTAAGCAATAGCTGTGGGAACAAGATTTGTGGCAGATCCAGACAAATAGCTCTGAAATATTTGTAATGTAGATAAATATTTGAGTATGAATGATAGAGGAGGCTCAAGTTATCAGTCTGGTGGACTGAAACATTGTCTCAGTAGCAGATGGGACTTTCAAAGATAGTTGTTTTTTGAATGAAATATCACATTACAGTTAATGTCATGGCTGATGCAGTTTACTTGGAATTTTTTAATGAAAAAAAAAGAAGAGAAAAATAAACAAAAAAAGCAAACCACTCTTTGAGACTTTAACTGAAAATTTCTGAAAATATGAAAGGGAATATTCTTATAAGCTTAGGGAACTCATAAGGTATGTGGCACTAAAGTGCAGCATTGGGGCTGATGTAGAGCATGAAATCATCCATAATACCTGGCTTGCTAAAATATACCACAGAAGCTATTGGAGGCCATGGAAGGTTATGGAGAAGGGTTTAGGCCTTTGGAATGCTGGGGCCTGCTGACCACTCTGCCAGAGGAATGCCATGGGCAGTTGCCCTCCCCAACCTTTCTTGGCCCAAATAGCCACCCTGGATCTAAGAGCTGTATGCATTGTCCCTTGGGCTATTTTTAGCAGAACTCATAGAACACACAGATTAGCATATTCCCATAAACAGATCCTCCTAGTTCCAGTAAGACCCCTTGTCAGACATCTTGTGCTTGAGAAACAGTGATAAGGATTTGTGATTATCCTCAAGGACCAATAAAAGTGGGAGCAAAGAAGACCAAAGGGTCTTCCTCTCTGAGCACTGACCTCCTTGCCTTCTCTCTTTCACAGCAAATTTTGGAGTAACCTTTCATCAGTCAGTACAGGGATTGCTGGCCATTCTCAGCAGTGCAGTATTTTCATGAATTTGCAACCTCTTTTTAAAAAAATGCATCTGTAAGCCATTCATATAGAAATTAATCATTTTCTGAAACCTAAGAACAATTTTGTTCTTATAATATATGCCATGTCACACTTCATTGAAACTAGTATTTTACAAGTGATTAGAGAATTAATGCAAATATACTCAAAATGAGTTACTCAATAACACATGGCCCCTTTTAGTTGATTACTTAATTATATTTAGGAGAGACAGATGTTTCTCAATGGCTCCCTCTGAAACAGGATGTTGTTTTTGGTTTGATGTTTTTAGATCCATTTACTACTGAGTAATTTGATAGATTTTTTGTTTAAAGTGGTAGTTTCAACATACGTAATATTTTTATAATAAATACCTAAATACAAACATTAAAGTGAATATCCTATGACAGTAATGAAACATCTACTAATGTTTAAAATAGCAAAAAACAATTAGTTAAGTGATTATGGCTCCTAACATTGTTAAGGGAAAGAGAGAGAATATATATGTGTGTGTATGTGTATATACAAACTAATGCTATTTAACAACATATTCAAGTTAAGATATCCAGAATCTTGTATAATTTAAAAGGTAAAATATTTCAAATTATTGTTGATATTTAACCTTTAAAATTAATATTTTAGCTTAAAACACGTATATATGAAAACACAAACAGTATTTATAAAGACCTTAACAAGCATCTCACCAAAGGTGACAATAGTCCCTCCTCACAAAATGTTGAAGATATGAAGATTCATGAATAATTAAATAAAAGATGCTACATGTGAAATTCCATAATCATTGTTGTAGTACTCAACTGTAAACATATAAACAAATATTCTAAATATGGTAGTATATTTGTAGATATTGTGTGTTATACATACCTTTCTAAAATACAATCTCTCTTCATATCATTTGGTTTCATCATTGTTAATGAGATAGCACATAGTCATAGTAGCAGCTTCCTGTTAAGGATTATCTTTAGAAAACATTCCTCTAATTTGTCATTTTCTCATTACCATACTCAATCATTGCTTTCATAAGAGCAAATGATGATTTTCTTTTTCTTTTTCTGTCATTCTACTTTTAAAAAATTCTGGCTTCCTAGTACTTAGCAAAGTACTATAAACCTTGGAATCCTACTTCCTATCATTAATTAGTAAATTAAACTTTGGAGTTAGAACTGTTATATTCTATAATGTTAATAAGAAATTTATTAAAAAGAATTCATGTCATCTAGTCTTGTATAAGGCTCTTATAAGGCTCATAAAAATTATATAATGAAAAGCTGGAATTAAACATTATTTTATGAAAAGACCATCTGCATTAAAAAAAAATACCTTTATCTGATGCCTCCCAATATCCTAAATTCTGAACTTCAAAATGATTTACTTTCTTTTTGTTGACTCTGATTAATTAGGTTCACTAATAACAATTTATATGGGATATATTGTTACTAATAGGGGATTATATATTCTATAAACACAAACATCTCAAATAATAATAAAATTAATACCAATTGAATAGGCACTAAAAGTTGTAAGAAAAATTATTCAAAGGTGGAATCCAAGGACATTATCTGCCAGTGATTAAATTTATCTCTTTATCTCATGAACACAAGGACAATATGTATTACTTCAAATCTGTGTTGTATTTAATGATTTAATAAATTGTAATTTTTAATCTTTCCTAATTTTTTCTAACTTTATATATTATGTAAACTATATTGGATAAAATAAAATCACAGATAAGTTTTATTATCAAAAACAAACATGTATCACCATACATATCACCATAGATTTAGAAGATTTAGGAATAATTTACACTAAAATAAGAAGCAAATTTATAATGATAGAAGGAGCTATTTATAAAGTTAAAATTGTCATCAAACATACACTTCCTTATTAGAGAAGAGACCCAGAGATATTTAGAATTTTTTCCAA